>NC_068973.1:12959166-13262500 GCF_016808095.1 Vigna angularis | reverse complement strand
CTCCTCCCCACCCTTTCTTTCATTTTTCTCCAATGCACTCACTCTTGCCTGCACCTCCCTTGTCTCGGTTACATGATCTTCATTGAGTCCATCTCCATCTTCCACTTCTATTCTTCTTCCTTCTTTTTCTTCTTCCATCCATGGCACCAAACTTTTTCTTCCTTCTCTAAATTTTATCAAAGTCGTGGACTCCTTAAATGAGGCCCAATCACCCATACACCACTCACCAACACTCACTTACGTTTTCTATAGGTCAAGCCTTTCTCTTCCATTATGAAAGAGAACTCTCACTTCCCTCCTACCCACACTCTTGGTCAAAGAGTGTAGATAAGTGTTCCCCAATATTTTCCAATCATGCAAGGTAAAAAGGAATATAATACACCATACAATACAACGTGGTTTAAGTGTATCCATAATAGATATTCATAAACATACACATTAATCCAATATACCCCAAAGCATGTATATCCTTTCACAGCCCAACTTTTCATGAAGCAAACATGCATAACCCATGGTATACTCTTTTACAACATCATTTCGTAACACACATGTATACCCCAAAATATACCCATGCAACACTAACATATTCCAACCATGAACATGGATAACCATTCTCCATACCAACCACACGTGAACTTAGCACAAAAAGGAGAATGCATATACAACATCATTTTAACATAACCTTCTACCCATCATACACCATATTATATCCCAAGTTAAACCCCTTACCTCTAGTTCCAAGCAAGCTTCCAAAGGCTTTTAGGTTTCTTTCCTCACTAGACAACAAGCATGAAAATATTAATTAATACACAGGACTTTCACTTTTTCTTCTCTTATTCATGTTTAGCCTATTTGACATTTAGGCAATTATAACTTAATTTCTTTTTCGATTTCGATGTGAATTCATTTGGAATCTGACAATTATAATTTCATGCATTGGAAACCCTAGCAGCTGCAATGCAGGTACTCGTGAAAACCCTTAAGGGAAAAGATCATCACTTTTGAGGTGACGTCATCTAACACCAGCGATAAGGTCAAAGGCCGTGATCCAAGACAAAGGGGACATCCCCCAGGATCAGCATTGTCTATATTCGCCAAAAGCAGCTCGAAGACGGTTACACCCTCACCAAATACAACATCCAGAAGGAGTTCATTCTCAAGCACTTCTTTTGTCTCCGCGGCGATGCCAACAAGCACAAACTATCAAAGAATTGAAATCGAACGGTCGCATGACGATATTACAAAACCTAGGGACGTTATCTGAAAAACTCCTGGTCCAAATCGAACAGTAAAGTCTCGTAAACAAAACCCAAGGACGTTATTCGAAAACTCCTGGTCCAAACCGAGCAGTAAAGTCTCGTAAACAAAACCCAAGGACGTTATCCAAAAAACTCCTAGTCCAAACCGAGCGGTGATAAATGTTCTCAACGAACTGTCACTCTCACAAACAAATTCAGGGACGTTATCTGAAAAACTCCTGGTCCAAACCGAGCAGTAAAGTCTCGTAAACAAAATCCAGGGACGTTATTCGAAAAACTCTTGGTCCAAACCCAACAGTAAAGTCTCACAAACAAAACCTAGGGACGTTATCCGAAAAACTCTTGGTCCAAACTGAGAAGTAAAGTCTCGTAAACAAAACTCAGAGACTTTATCCGAAAAACTCCTAGTCCAAACCGAGTAGTAAAGTCTTGTAAACAAAACCCAGGGACGTTATCCGAAAAACTCCTAGTCCAAACCGAGCGATCATAAAAGTTCTCAACGTACTGTCACTCTCATAAACAAAACCTAGGGATGTTATCCGAAAAAATCCTGGTCCAAACCGAGCAGTAAAGTCTCATAAACAAAACCCACAGAATGCTCCTCGAGAACCCCTGGTCCTAAACTAAGCGATGAGGAACGTTTTCCTTAAAACTCTTACTCTCGTCCACACACTAAGCGGTGAGGAACGCACTCCGATGCTCATTAATCAAATAGCAAGCTGCTTCGCTTGATCGACTGTCCGTTTTTACATTACCCCTGTTCAACATGGGAAAAAGCTCTAAAAAGAACTCCCGCTAGTCACCACTAGGCCTAATGTATGTTTTTCGGATCAGAACAACCTCCCAATACAACGGGAAAGATCTCTCTCAGGCTCATATAAGTCCTATAGTTAACCTTGGCTAAAGCCGAACGATTAACTTGGACTTGGGGGGCATATGTATGGTATGCAATATGGGTCGTTCGGTCCGTCCACTCAAAGTAGTTCGATCCAACCGCTACAACAAATATTGGCCCATAATTGGGCTAACGTTTAAGTTATTATTGGGCCAATAGTCTAGCATATGATAAAATAATTAAATATATCTGATTAAAGATATTGATAACTGATTAAAGATATTGATAAGCTGTTTATCAATAACCAACCGAATCTAAAGGTAAGTTTGCTTTTATTTTATTGGATCTGTGTTGGTTTAGGATCTATGAGACACTTATAAATATAAGGTCAAGGGTGAAAGCCAGGTACGTTCTACTTACATTTGACTCACATTCTACGAGACTCAAATATTCAATTGTAATAAACAATTCCCAAAACCGCTCATAACTTGAGCGTCGAAGTGTCTTTTGCAGGTACCTCCCCCTGATCTATAGTACAACCGAGCGGTCCAAATTGAAACTGAGCAATCCAGACTAAAAGAAAGCGACCGGTTCAGACTATCCAAACGAGCGAAGAACATGACTCAAACATTGAAAAGCAGGAAGGGTACTCCATAAAATGTAATGTACGTTTCTCGATCCTACAATTCCCTACCAAAACATATTATTTAAAAATGGATCTTAACAAGAGTAGTTATATCATCATCTATTTAGTTGAATATTTTAGAACAAAACTTTAATACAACTAAGTCCGAACTCCAAAATAAACAGTACTTTGAATAAATTTAACGATTGATGGAAAACTATTCTTTTAACAAATTTCAAACAAAAAAATTGAAAAACTAAAAAACGCAAATGGGATTAAAGATAAAGAAACGCAAATTAATGAGTAAAAGAAAATCCATTACTCTAAATTGGATAAAGACTAAAAGTTTCTAATAAAGAAAATAGAGAGAATTTTCAATTAAAAAAAATAATTCAAATTCTCAGCGAACAAATTATGAGTACAACAATATACAAATTGACTTATATAGTATTCATGAACTCAAACACTATAAAGTTCATCCAAAAAACCTCTTAAAAACTAAAGTTGAGATAAACACATATAAGATTAAAAAACAAATAGAAAAAAAATTACAATGCCTAATAAAGATCCAATACACAAAAAATCTATATAATCTCTTAGCCTACGCTACGGTCCTTATGGTGATCCCATCCATAATTCTAGGATGATGTCAAATAAATTTACCGTGATTGAATACAAACCTTTTTATATGCATTTATGTACTTCTACATAGTAATAGAAGCCTTTTCATCTTAAGTTCTTCAAGGTTTAACCCATTTTTAAGTTAATTAACTTATAAAAAACTGATATCATCATATTGTTTTATATATTTTTTTCTTAATAAAAAAAATTCCTGCAAACAGATAAACGGAGAGATATTCAATTGCAGTAATTGGGTAGAACTGAATATGGTTTGAGCGCCTGAATACTATCTCTAGAAAATGAAATCTCTATATGTTATTTGTTTGCACATTAGGTGTACCAATCCAAATAAATTTTAAGATTCAATGTAATCTTGCCACATGTGTAAGTGCATAAAAAATAGACAAAAGTACAGAATGAGAAATGTAATATTAATCAAAGTTTAAGAAAATTAATTAGTACTGTAAATGACAGGGATTAGAGATTTGACATACATGTAGGTCCATTTTCACAAAAACCCAGATATCATGAAAATGATTATCTGGAGTGTGGTGATTAGCAAACATGTATTATTATGGTTAAACTCGAAGAAGAACAAGACAAAATGGAAGGAAACCCTAGAAAATGCACAGATGCACCGAATCAGAATATAGAACTCAAAACAAGACAGTAAAAGAAATGATGAACAACGCGTAAGCTAAACAGATCAACACGATTTGAATCAGAGACGCGAGACAAAACAAAAAACAAGATTGAATCAAAAGAAACAAAACTCAAAACAGAAACAATGAACGAAACAGAAAACAGAGAGATACTTAGCTTTGAAGCGCGTGGAAGAACCTGAGCTCTGGTGCCAACTGATGGAACAGCCTCCAAGGAGATGACGAATGTGCGTGTCGCGAGCTCCTTCGAAGCTTCCTCCAGAGATGAACGCAGCGGAAAATGACAAAAACTCGAAGAAGATTAAGAAACAGAGGGTTAAACTCGATAGAAACCCTAGAAATGGAAGGAAACCCAATATGAACCGATTAATCGGTTCACAATGAAGATTGAACGGTGGAAAAGGGTTTGATCGGAGCAAAGGAGGGTTTAGTCGGTGGGAATCGAAAACAAATGGTGAGAATGGCAGGAAAAGACAAAATGAGGAAGAAACCCTAGGTTTAGATGTGGTCAGGAGATGCAGAAAGAGAAAATGCAAATCTGAGAAGAAAATGTAAGTGCCGAAGCTTACTGTGATGAAAGCAGAAGGCTCGCGAGGATGAGCTCTCGAGAGAGAAATGGACGCGAGACGTGGTTTTGCGAGAGAGAATTGGTGAGAAATGAAAAATTCCTCGTGGCAGTGAAATGAAGAGGTGGTGATGTTGTGTGCGAGAGAAAGGAGGGCGCGTGGCCAAGAGGTGTTGACGCCACTATGTTGAAGCGGATTGGAGCAACGGTGATGGTGTGTGATGAGAGAGAAGCACGGTGGAATGGAAAATGAAAGTGAGAGAGGTGCTTAAAAAGGTGGGTAGAGGGAGTCTTTGGACTCTCTAGCCCGTGACTTTCAAGAGAGAATAGTTTCTGAATTAGAAAACTCTATTCTTATTATTCTCAAAAGTGCCAATACAAGAGAGGAGTTGGGTATTTATAGTAACCCATGCTCCTTACAAGCTAAAATACGTGCACAATAAAATGTGAAAACTACAAAAAGAGGACACTGAGAAAACACATCAGGCAGGATTCCATCATACCCTCCCTCTTAAAAAAAGATTTGTCCTCAAATCAGGCAATCGCCTTATGAAGAAGCTCCACACAATCTTTGGGAGCATGGCCATCTTGGAGTGGCCTTATTCTTTTATATCCACTTTTTCTTCCTCCTGGATCAAACATAAATCTGCAATAAACATCAAATATATCCACTTTCTCTTCTCTCTCTCTTCTCTTCTTCTTTCCTTTCTTCCTCTTCTTTTCTCTCATTCTCTCGTTCTCTTTTTTTATTCTCTTTAAGTCTTGCCCCAAATTCTAGTTCTCTACCACTAGTGGAAAAATACCTTTTTATGACAAACCTATTATAACGGATAAAAATTATCCATCATAATAGGTTGATCGGTGACAAAATCGTAATAAAATTAATATATATTATGACGTAGTTTTGTACATCAGTCATAATATGAAATACGGTGGCAAACTTGTAAATAAGTTGAAAACATATTATTACGTAGTTTTGTATATATGTTATAATATAAAATGCGGTGGCAAACTTGTAAATAACTTCAAAATCTATTATATCGTATACATAGATATCTGTTATAGTGTCTGAAAATTTTTAGTGTATTATGACCGACTTTTAGAAATCTGTCATAATATCTATCAAGTCTCTCTAATTTTCACATCTCCCTTCTCGTTATTTCTAATTTCATACTCCCTCTCACTCTCTTCCTCTCTAAACGCGCAAGGGAGCTCGTTTGTTGACGTTCTCTACTACGAGCTTGGCACCCCCGAACACCACTGCATGACATCATTCTATCGCTAGGGTAAGTGTAAATTAAAGTGTCGTCGGTTTCGGTTTCGGTTGTGGTTTAGGCTATAGAGACAAAGAGAGCTAGGTTAGGAGAAGGCGAAGGCCACTAAACTGAAAGCCCTGCTTCTGCCTCCACTGAAAGCTCCGAAGTCTGCCGGAGTTAAGCTTCGTATACCTCTGGAAGCGGCGACGCCCGCCGCCACGCAGAGTCGTTGGAAATCATGTTTCTGGAAGCTTCTGGAGATCGACGAAGAATCGAGGGTGAAGATTGTTGGGAGAGTGAAGAAGAAAGAGGAAAGTTTAGTGGTTCAAGGTTAGATTCAAGCGAGGAAGATGTTTGAGAGGGAGAAGGTGAAATCGGTGTGTGAGAGTAACAAGAAGACGGTGAAGTAGGGTAGGATGGTGGCGAATAGGTATAATGGTGGTGGTGATGTGAGGAAGAGGTTGTTGCCAGAAGGAGGGAGTGAGATTAGGGTTAAGAAGAGGTGGGAGATCCCTTCACTGCCTATTTTGCACTTAATGGCATAATCTTATCACTTTTCTTATTGGCAATTGCCTTAAATTATATATCTACCTTTTAATCTTTAGCTTCCTATTTGCTTTTTGTTTCTCCTTCCTGCTAACATACACATTCTAACTAAAAAGTGGGGCGTTTCAGGCACTTGGTGTTCCGGTGAACAAGCTTGTCCAAGCTGCTGATTCAGTTTGCGTATGCTTTTTGTTCTTCTTCCCGTTTGCCTACAATTCATTCTATTTCTTGGCCTTTATCTAACTTATTGATGAAAGTTCTAGAGGACTGATTTTATGGTCTCTTTCATATGAAATTTATTGCGTCTATAATACCTCATTGAATAATAGTAAAGCAAACCTTTGTGCTGGAGCACTTGTTGCCTTGCAGGAAAATATTGGAAAGCTAGAAATTGATCATAATAAAGCTAGATTTTTAGCTGGTAAATGTCACAGTTTTAGATGCTCCATGTGGAGTTCTGATCTGTTTCATGAATTCTAATTTTCTTAAACTTACTATTGTACTGTAAATTTTCTTAAGCCTCTAGAGAATGATCTGAAGGTTTCCTATGATCAGTTTATTCAAAAGTGTGTTTTGTCCTGTTTTTTGTTGCAATCAGAGGGTCTTTTAACTTTGAGGGGGTTCAGTTATTTGAATTATGGGACCCTCTTGTTATTTCAAATCCTTTTTAATTATTAAATTTTTTAGATACTGATTAACATAGTCTCCCATGAACCAAGGTTCCAGAGGTATTCATTGTATTGAAGATGTATGATGTTAGTCTAAATCTGGGAGGGTACACAACCCTCAAACCTTGAGCCAACTCTGAAAAGACCGAATAAGAATAACAAAACTAACATGAGATCTAGTTCTCAACTGAGAGGGCACAATTACAAACCAGTAATTTTTCATTTGTTCTCTGCAACTAGATTGATTTAATAATTTTTCTGTGTTTTATTTGTCTTGCTTTTGGGGTAGTAGGAAAAGGAAATTTTTAGACTTTGTGAACAGAAGCCAGAAGTTAGAAAGGATGTAGCACATTGATAACTCTTTTAGGGCTTGATTGATTTTTTTTTAAGTTATATGCTAATCAATTTAAGTTAGTAGATGTTTAACAATAATACCATCCACCACCACCAGACATAAAGTCACAATTCCACAATCTGATCTTTTGCTATATACAATGACAAAAAACATTCAGGTGGACCTATAACTATTGTAACTGTCAAAAACAAAAATAAAATGTGAAAAACAAGCATTTAAGTATCTTCCAAAAAATTCAAAATTAGCAAGAAATTAGAATGGAAATTAGGAAATGGTATTTCCATATGTATACTATTAAGTGTCGCAAAGATAGAATTGTAAAAACTTGATCCTTCACTTCCTACCATTTATTTAGAAAAAAGAAACAAAAGAATTAAATAATAAGTACCTAAAGGATATTAAAAACTAAAACGACCCAATGTCAGACCCATATAATATGGGTGTGACGTAGCTACAATAAAAAATGCTACACTAAGATAAACAAACAGAAAGATGGTATTTTAATGACAAAGGAGAATAATTTAACATTTACAATAAATAAAACGCTAAAAAGTTAATCATACGTTAATTAAAACTATATCACATTTTACTAGGTTCATTATAGATTTGTTGATACAAACATATTGACCATTAATTCAAATAAAAAATATATATATCAGATTAACTAAATATTTTTATTTGATATAGAGCAATACTAGAAAAGCCCTTTATAAAATTTATCATAGGTTTCTGTTATTAAATTAAGCCTAAAATTTAAAAATATCTTAATAAAAAACTTTTTTATTTCAATGTTTAAAATATCTCTATTTAAGTTTGACTAGAAAAATAAAACTTTTGAAAGTGCATCTAAATTAGTATTTTACATTTTTTTCAAACCAATTTTCTATTTATTTTAATTCAATGGTCAATTGCTCTACATTTACCTGTATACCCTTCTCATTCATTTTCATGCTTTTTTTTTTGCTTTCCACCTGTGTCCTTAGTGAAGAAAAGAGAAAACCCAACATCCTTTGTTTTTTCGTCATGAAGAGGGTAATTTCATACATCACGTATTCTGGATGAAATCAAGGCATAGAATTAGTATGTTGTTTAAAGATGTCATCCCATAATTTAAAAATAAATTTTCTTATTTGTAGCTTTGTAGTGTTGTTGCGTTGTAGCTTTCTACAAAGCCTAACGTTAAATAAATGTTAAAGTGTCACCACTTTCTTGGTTTCAGTTCATTGGCACAGAACGTTAATATGGATCAAAGTTGGATAAATTCTAAACGAACAACCGAAGAATATGAGAGAGGAGTGGAACAATTTATTGAATTTGCTACGAGGAATGTAGTAGATAATAATGGAAGATTTTATTGTCCATGTGTGAATTGCTTGAACGAGCGGAGACTACTCATTGTAGTAATACGAGAGCATGTTTTGTGTGATGGGTTCCTAAGGAGCTACACCAAGTGGACATGGCATGGCGAATTAGTAGAAGTGCCAATAACACATGTGTCTCAAACTGAAGCAGAAGAAGTGGATTTCGTTATGGAATATGGTTTGGAGCAAATGATTCGTGATGTTGGAGATGATGTCTTTGCAAAATCACATATGTATGAAACTTTGTATAGTGATGCAGAAATGCATTTGTATTCGGGGTGCATTAAATACAGTCGATTGTCGGCAATATTAAAACTGTTTAATGTGAAGGCAAGAAATGGGTGGAGTGATAAGAGTTTCACCGAATTGCTTGAGTTAGTGAGTGACATTCTTCCTGAAGGTAACACAATGCCAACATCTAATTATGATGCGAAAAATATATTATGTCCAATGGGTATGCAGTATAAAAAGATTCATGCTTGTCCGAACGATTGTGTGTTGTATAGGAAGGAATATGAAAAGTTACATTAATGTCCACATTGTGGGTTATCAAGATACAAGCAAAAAGATGGTGACTTCGAAGATGATGTGAGGAAGGGTGTTCCAGCAAAGGTGCTGTGGTATATTCCTATAATTCCAAGGTTTAAAAGATTATTTGCTAATGTCAAAGATGCAAAACTCATTAGATGGCATGCAGATGAACGTAAAAGAGATGGTCAAATAAGGCATCCAGCTGATTGTAGTCAATGGCAGACAATAGATTCTATGTTTCCATATTTTGGAAATGATCCAAGAAACCTTAGGCTTGGACTTGCTACAGATGGAATGAACCCGTACGGTAACTTGAGTAGTAGACATAGCTCATGGCCTGTCATGTTAGTGATCTACAACTTACCTCCTTGGTTGTGCATGAAACGTAAATACGTCATGTTGTCTTTAATGGTTTCTGGTCCACGACAACCAGGAAACGACATTGATGTTTATTTAAGCCCGCTAGTTGAAGATTTAAAAATGTTGTGGGAGGAAGGCGTTGATGTGTTTGACGGGTACACAGGCTCCACTTTTAAGTTGCATGCCATGTTATTTTGTACAATCAATGACTTTCCAGCATATGGTAATTTGAGTGGGTATAGCACAAAGGGTCACAAAGCATGCCCTATATGTGAAGAAGGCACATGTCACCATCAACTAAAGCATGGAAAGAAAACGGTTTACATTGGACATCGAAGATTTCTTAGTGCAAACCATCCTTTTCGTAAATTAAAAAAAGCATTTAATGGATGTCAAGAAAATGAAATAGCTCCAACACCTTTAAGTGGATTAGAAGTATATGAACGTGTAAAGGACATCGATGTTATGCTTGGCAAGACAAAAAAGAAAGCCATAACAACAAGCATATGGAAGAAAAGATCAATCTTCTTTGATCTCCCATATTGGAGGATGCTTGATGTGAGACATTGTATAGATGTCATGCATGTAGAGAAAAATGTGTGTGACAGTATTATTGGAACACTCCTTAATATTCAAGGCAAGACAAAAGATCGTATGAAGAGTCGCTTGGACTTGGTTGAAATGGGAATAAGAGAACAATTAACTCCCCAATCACATGGCAAACGAACATACTTGCCTCCGGCATGTCACACATTATCTAAACAAGAAAAGAGAAGTTTCTGTGAGTTTTTACGTGGTGTGAAAGTTCCGCATGGTTACTCTTCCAATGTGAAACAACTTGTATGTATGAAAGATTTGAAATTACTTGGGTTAAAATCTCATGATTGTCATGTTTTAATGCAACAACTCCTATCAGTGGCGATTCGGGGAATATTGCCTAAGAATATTAGATATGCATTAACTAGATTATGCTTCTTTTTTAATGCCATTTGTAGTAAAGTTATTGAGCCTGCATGGTTGGATCATTTGGAGAATGAGGCTAACGTTATATTGTGTGAGTTGGAGATGTATTTCCCTCAATCTTTTTTGATATCATGGTTCACTTGATTGTACACTTAGTAAGGGAAATTAGACTTTGTGGACCTGTGTTCTTGCGATGGATGTACCCAATTGAGCGATACATGAAGATATTGAAAGGGTACGTCAAGAACCAATATCGCCCTGAAGCATCAATTGTTGAAAGATCTATTGCAGAGGAAGCTATTGAGTTTTGTACAGAATACATCTCAGAAATTGAAGCTATAGGGGTACCTAAAACTCGCCACCTTGGAAGAATTGCTGGTAAAGGTACTCGAAGTGCAAAAGTGGTGACATTGGCATGAGATGAAGTTATCCAAGCACATTTTTATATCTTGAATAACACTGATATTGTTCAACCCTACCTAAGTGCTCACAAAGACATTGTAAAGAAAGATAATCCACGGATGCCTGAGAAGTGGTTGATTAATGAGCATAACAAGACTTTCTTAAAGTGGTTCAAAGAAAAAGTTCAAATTGATAATACAAGTTGTGATATATTGAAATGGTTAGCATGCGAGCCAAACTTTGATGTCATATGTTGGAGTGGGTATGATATTAATAATTGTTCATTTTATACAAAATCTGTGAATGTTTAAGTGCTTATTTTAATTAGTCCTTTATGTCAAAATATTTTAACTTGTTCCTGTTTTATTTAAGCTTCAATCTAGTAAATCTCAATTTATTCAATTCCATGAACTAGTCAAAAAAATTGCATTTACAACCTTTCACATTTACTATCAATAGCTTCTAAAAAGTAGTATTTGCATATATTTGTAAGATTTTACACACACCGATAGAAACTGGTGTCTGAACTAAAGACAGAATAGGGACGAAAAATCTACAGGAAAGAGCACACACTGCACAATAGTTTAAAGTCTGCAGTTCCTAATGCCCAAAGGACTTTATGCTCTCAAACCTCTTCCTATTTATATACAGCTATCAGTCTGCTAACATAAAATCACTCTTAAAGGGACTAATCAATTACAGGGCCACTCCCATTCTTTCTAACATAACCCCTGGTATTTTTTTACCAACTAACCTAACTAACTGCACACACACCTGCATACTCATGCAAACCAAACAGTTAGGCTTTTAATGCTTCTTTCTTCTTTAAAAACTTACTCAAGCTAAGTGATATAAAAGTTAATTATTTATTATAGTGATTTGGTACTCTTTATATCTTCTTTAATTGCTAAAACTTCTTTTTTTTTTCTGCTTCAATTGACCACTAATTGTTGTTTTGGTGTATTCAATTAAATTTCATTTTCAATATTTTGTTTAAATAGGTTTATGGCTGATCCATCTATACCTACACCACATACTAAGGACCAAAGTCAATCATCTACCCAACCCAAGTGTAGACGTGCGACTTGGCTAAGAGACTTGATTGTTAGTCGTAATGCTGATCAAAGATTGCCCATTCAATTTGATATGCGTACAGGAAAAGTTATTGGAGACAACCGTGCAAGATTCACTAGCTTTGTGGCCTTACTTGGTAGAAGTAAGGTTAGTATTCTTATTGACAATTGGGACCATGTTCTTGAAGAAGTGAAGAACCAAATATGGCAAACTATCATGGTATGAAAATCTTAACTTAACTTCCACAATTATTAGCAAAATTGTAAATATAACATTCATGTACCTATTATGTAGCTAACATATGACGTCCCAAACAACAACTTGTTGAGAAGGAAATGGATATCATATGCTGGACAGCGGTGGAGGGGTTTTAAGAGTGACCTTACTAGTCGGTATATTTATGGTAAGTTAAGTCACAAGAATCCTTGTGACATATACAATTTCCTGGATGAGGAAACGTGGCAGGCTTTTCAGGACAAACAATTAGAACCTGCCTTTCAGGTAAATTTAATGTTTTATTTATGATTTGATATTCATTTTTTCTGTTTCATAATTTGTTATTAATTGTTTGTCACATGTTTGAAATAGTAAAAGAGAAAAGTTGCACAAGACCTTCAGAAAAATAATCTCCACCCACACAGATTGTCTCGTGGGGGATATGATAGGTTAAAGGAGATTATGATCCGTGAGGCCTCTTCCTCAGCTACCGATGATCGGTCAGATTTAAGTTTGATTTCTCCACCTCCACGTCATGAGAAATGGAAGAGAGCTCGCACTAAGCCATCAGGAGAATACACTTCTGAAGAAACTCGAATTATAGCGGAGAAGATTGTTAGAAACTCATGCTAAGCCTAATTTTAACTTTAATGTCTTCAGATATAATTTTTGGCATGTATTCTATAATAGATGGACTAAAACATTATTTTTTTCAGAATGACTTAATGGAAAAAAGCTCTCAAGGGTCATTCACTCAAGAAGGCCGAGATGACATATTAGCTGTTGCCATTGGACGTCCGGAGCATCCAGGATATATCCGTGGTGTTGGACGAGGGGTAGGACTCGAGCAATTCTTTGGTGGTCCTACTCGAAAGGTTACTTTAGCACATCTTAGTGAATCTGATAAAAAGGTGCTAAAAAATGAGTTTAAGAAAGAATTGTTCCCAGAATTGAGAGATGAATTATTGTCAGAAATCAAATCAGAGATAGCATCCTTAGGATTGGCTATTCAAGGTCCACCAAAGGGGGCTTCCCATGTTGCTAGCACAAAGGGGAGTTGTCCTCTTATTGAAGAATCAGGGGATGGTGTTGATGTCCCTGTTGATTGTGAATTGTATGTTGATGATCCCCACTGGCATTTGGTGGCTTTAGGTAAATTCAATTTTGTTTAGTTGTGTATGTTGAATATCTGATTTGTATGTGGTTTAAATCTTTTTTGTGTCTTAGGTAAAATATATAATTTAGGAAGCACCATCCACCACGAGGCTATTAAAGATGATATGTTGCGAGTGGTGATTGTAGATATTAAAGATTCTTCTGCTCGTGTTCCTCTGCCTACTGAGGAGATTCAAACAGTGGGACAAGCTCCAGGAAATTTTATCATTTGGCCAGCCAGATTGGCAAAGCCAATTTTAGTAAGTATTTTTATCCATATTTGCCTTAGTTACTTATGTATTTGTTGTATTTGGATGCATATATTATTAGCCTTATTTTGTGGTCAAATGTAGGACGTTTCTAAGAAGACAAACATTGTTACACCTCCACAATCACAATTGTCGCCTCTCCAACAACTTGGTGCAGCGGTAGTCAAAATGGGAAATAAAACTATTGAGAAAAATATGCCTCCTGAACTCACATGCAAGACTACTACCACCACTTTATTTGTATGTCATAGGGATATTTGTGAAATTGTCATTGGTAATGATCTTCTCTCTACAACAGTTCTACAAGTTTGGAATTTGTAAGTACACCTTCATAAACCATGAAAATACTATGATATTGCATTCATGTACTTTTTCTAACATTATTTGTTCATATTGAAGGTATTTGCATCACCTCCGCATCGAGAGAAGGAATGCTACTATTTATGGATTTCTTGATCTTGTTATCATTCAAAGTGTAGGAAATAAATCAGAGGATGTGCAAAAATACTTGATAGAAATGTTTGAAAAAGCTGGTAAAGAGGTCTATTTAGCACCTTACTTGCGTAAGTAAGTACACAATTTTTGAATTCTTCATGACTAGTTTAAAAGTTTCTTTTAATTAATATTATTCTAACTTGTAGGGGTCATTGGCAATTGCTAGTTATTGTTCCTGATCGTTCTCTTGTAGTTCTCTTATGTTCCTTGCATAAGAAAGCTAACACATTGTCCATCAAAAATATATTAGAGGCGTAAGTTTTCCTTTCTATTTTGATTCCTTCTTACATTATTATTATTATGATGTATTGAATGTCTACCTTTTGTAGGTCTTTGGAAGCTTATTCAAGGTTGCAGGGTGTTCCATCTGTCTCTAGGAAGAACATGCAAATAACCACACCTAATGTAAGAGAAGTTAACCTTTGTTTTGTGTTTTGTGATTACTATTTTTATGAGAAATTGGTTGTGTTGTTGGTTTTGTGAAATTTGGTTTAGAAAAATTGATCAAAGCTACATGGTGCAAAGGCTAGCTAAAGTATAATCTGATATTTTGTGTCTTTGGTTTGAATGAGTCTTGATTATTTGTATTTAATTTGCAGTGTCGACGTCAATTGGGCAGCTATGAGTGTGGGTATTATGTAATGAAACACATGCATACCATTATTTGTACAAACATAACTGAATCATGGAATAAGGTATTAAAAAACTAACTAAATAATTTAACTATTGATTACAATATTGTTTTAACTCTATTATTTTTTTTTGTAGATCTTTAATGATTCATCTTCCATGGAAGTTGCAGACATTGAAGACATTAGAAGGAATTGGGCTTCTTTTATTTTAAGTGTTAGTAGAAACTTAGCTACACTTCAATAGTGTAGGTACATTAATGTAATATTTGGATTTAATATATAGTTTTATGTATAAATGATGTATTAAATATTATTAGAAAATTTAATATTTTAAATGATCTCTATTTTGTTAGTTTCATTTATTTTGTTAATTTGAAACTATATTGATTATAAATTGATTGGATGAACAGGAAAATGATTATAATTTCATTGGATGAACAGGAATATGATTATAATTTCATTGGATGTCAATTTGTAAAAATCAATGTTTTTAAAAACATATATTATGACGTATTAAATAATGTACGTCATAATACATTGATTTTGAAAACAATTTATTATGATAGGTGAAAAATTGTACGTCATAATACATTCAACATATTATGATTGATAAAAATATCTACATCATAATACATTACATATTATAACGTACTAATACATCTACGTCATAATACATTTCGCCATATTATGACGCACAAATGAAAATTTGTCATAATAAACTGTGCATATTATGACTGATTTCAGAAACTACGTCATAATATGTTCAAGCTATTATGACGTAAATTTCTGATACGTTATAAAATGTGCAGACATATTATAACGCCTAGAACTATGTCCCCAAGAACTACGTCATAATATGTGATTTTTCTACGTCATAAAATGTGATTTTTCCATTAGTGTACAAAGAAACCCATGATCATTTAAACTCTCAAGAAATAATTTTCCATCCTCAATGCAATCTCTAATTAATTCTAGGTTTCTTTTAATGCTTGAAGGCTCAAACTTTCTTCTCATGCAAGCTTTTAAATCATACCAATCACGAATAGGAGACTTTCTACCTTTCCTAACATGATATTGTCTTTCATCCCACCACTCACTTGCATGCTCTTCTAACTTAGAGAGATATATGCTAAGGACATAAGATTCGCCATCTCTATAAAACCAAGGATTTATTTTATCAATTTTTTTTTCCCAAGCTAGGTATGTTAATGCACCTATGTGTTTACCAAAGAATGGAAGATTCCTAGCTTGATTAAACAACTCATCACAATTTTGTATCCTAGAAGACCTATATGATCTATAACGAGACATCTTTGTTTTTAAAAGTTTTCTAAATTTAAAGGATTAAAAGCTTCCACTTTAGACAAATCCTAGGTAAGAGAGGTGAACCATAAGGGTTGCTTAAATACCAAGTCTTTCCTAGCCAGAAATTTCTTAAGTTACTAACTAATTACCCCTTAAAATAAAATCACCATTAGAAACAAAGTACAGGACTCAAAGAAACAAACACAATCAAAGACAATTACAGCGGACTCTAATGACCCCTACGTGAAACACAAATCAAATCAAAATTAAAGTATACTCCTATGGTGAGACTTGTAGCTTTGGCTAACAAGACACACTCACCTGTCTAACTATGCTAAATTTAAAACAATATTAAAGTTGCCAACAGAGTTGAAAGAGCACAAGGACTCTTCCAAATACTTGGACTTTTTAAAAGGCCTTTTACAAAACAAAAGCTAAGGCTAACAGTAGGCTAACACAAGCCCATTACAACTCAAATTACAAAAAGAACTTCAAAGAAACAAAACTATGCTACTGCTCTATGTTACGGTCCTGGTTCATCCAGCAGGAATATCATGTGCCCAATCTGGCTCCTTGCTTCTGGTCCTTTCTTGCTTCTGGTATCAATTCTCTTTGAGTCTCCTGGCCAGTATAATCCTACAATCACAAATCACAATTGGAATCAATGCACCTTATCTACACACAGATAGCAAGAGGAAATTACACAGTATAAAAGATTCCTCCCTTTCTCTCTGATTGGTGCAGTTGGTGCAGCAAAAGATCCTTGTTGCTCTCAATTAATGGTCTCAACTTATACTGCACAAACAATTCCAACTAAATCAACAAATCAAACAATTCCAATCCCAACAATTGCAAGTCATAACAAAGAAAACAGTTTAAGCAATCAACTCCCTTAATTTCAAATCTCCCATGTGAGGTGTTTCTGCTATTGTTTGTTCAGTAATTCTCTGCTCAAACTAAACTCCAAACACATCAGCTCTGCACACTAAAAATTCAAACCAGATTCCAATAGACACATACAAATGGTCATTAAACCAGATTCAAATGGATGTAATCTAAACTGAAACCGAACTGATTTAAACAACCATCCAAGTTAATTAAAATTCTATTCAATCCAATGCAGAAAGAATGTCGAGGAGTCTAACAGAAATGTTGCATATGTACATAGTTGAAACAGTTTAATGCAGAAATGAAGTTCAAAATTCAATCAGAACCGTGTTTGCAACTTCCTATTTCAGCTAACAAGTTCAACTAGATCTTATCAATTCAAAGTCAATCATTCATCAAGCTCAATTGAACCATAAAATCAACAATTCACTTTCAAAACAGTGAATATGAGAAAATGGTACGTGATGTTGGAGAAGAAAATTTTGGAAGAATTTATTTATACGAAAGTCTTAGGAACGATTCAGAGCAAGAGTTGTATCTAGGATGTATCAACTTTAGATGATTGTCGGCAACTTTAAAATTGTTTTGTTTAAATTCAAGGAATGGATTCACTGATAAAAGTTTCACCAAATTGTTGGAGTTGTTGCAGGAGATGCTTCTAAAAAATAACACGTTACCTATTCGTAATTACGACGCAAAGAAATTTTTATGTCCAATGGGTTTGTAATACCAAAAGATACATGTATTTCCCAATGATTATGTATTGTATAGAGATCAGTGTGCTTCACTAAAGATGTGTCCGACGTGTGGTTTATCACGATTTAAGAAGAAAGTTGATGGATATAATGATGAAGATGGTAGAAGATTATTAGTATATGAGAGGAGAAGGAAACGTTAGTTCTCTAACTGTTTTGACAGTTAGACAAGGGCGGGAATATGTGTATAAATAGGAGAGAGTTAGTTGTAGAAGGGATCTTTGGACGTTTGGTGTATTTTGAACAGGACTATTATTCCTGTTGGGGGAGAGTGAGCATTGATTAGGTTTCTTGATTGGAAACCTATCAATTTGGTCTGACCTGCCGGATCAAAATTGGGTGAGAAGTCACGCGACGTGAGAAATGGCGAATGTGACCGAGGAAAGATTGGAGGGTATTGAGATTACGATGGAGGGAATGAAGGCTGAATCGGCGGCGGTACGACGAGACCTACAACAAATTATGAAGGCTTTGGGTACGCGTGGCAATCAAACGGAGGGAAGCTCGGATGACAGCTCGGTGAACGACAATCAACATCGAGTTGTGGGAGGAAACGAAAATGGAGGAACTAGCGACAGAGGGATGGAACAGAAACCTTGGCGGAAGAGGGTGGAGTTGCCGACCTTCGATGGGAAGGAGCCTCTTAGTTGGCTCAACAGAGCGGAGAGATTCTTTGACATCCAAAAGGTGACGAACGATGAGGACAAGGTGGAAGTTGCGTACGTAAGTATGGAGGGAAGCGCGACGTATTGGTTTACTTTTTGGAAAGAAAAAGCAAGGAACCGTTCATGGGACGGTTTGAAGACGGCGATGATCAACCGTTTCGGAGGTGAGTTTAGGGGAACAATTTTTGAGAGGTTGGCTACGTTGAGACAGGAGGGTACGGTAGAAGAATTCGCTCGCAGTTTTGAGGAGTTGACGGCCCAGACTAGGGGTATACCTGAGGAGCAAGTACTCGGTTACTTCCTCGCCGGATTGCGAGAAGATGTGAAGGGTCAAGTGAGGATCCAAAACCCACCGGACTTAATGGAGGCGATACGGATCGCACGGGATGTGGAGGACGCGATAATGAGAGCGCAAGGGTTACCTGGGTGGGGTCAAGATCAACCCATTTGGTTCACGATCGTTGGGCATTGTGACGCGTTCAGATCCGAATAAACCTACGACAACCCAGAGTGGAAGAACGGAGGGTGGAGGACCAGTGAGAAGAGACGTGGTTACGGCGAACACGATATCGACAGGGAGCAGTACGAACGAGGGCGATAATCGAGGGAGAGCGGTGAGAAATTTGCCGTACCCGAAATTTCTACAAAGGAAAGAAGAGGGGCGTTGTTTTAGATGTGGATGTCCCTTCGCACCAGGAAATCGGTGCCCAGAGAAGAGTTTGAGAGTACTCTTGTTGGCAGAGGATGAGGAGGCGGACGTTGATGAGGAAATTATCAACCTGGAGGAGAAACCGATGGAGCTCTCGGCGTGTTCGGCGGAGGGGCTGACGTCCACGAAAACCTTGAAGTTGAAAGGCATAATTGGTGACAGAGAGGTCATAGTGTTGATTGACAGCGGTGTCAGTCACAACTACATTAGTAAAGGGCTGACGGAGGAGCTATGGCTACCGGTGGCAGATACACTGACGTACTCCGTAAGCTTAGGCGATGGGTATAAAAAATTCACCCAGGGCTGCTGTGAAAGGGTGACTGTGCGATTGGAGGGGGTCGACGTGGAGGAGGAATTTTATGTGTTTGAGTTAGGGGGAGTTGACGTGATTCTAGGCGTTGCATGGCTGGCGAAACTGGGAGAGGTGAGAATGAATTGGGGTAAAATGACGATGGAGTATTTAGTAGGAGATAAGAAGATTCAGATAAAAGGTGATCCAACATTAGCGCGCCAGCTGGTGAAACCAAAGAGCCTTTTGAAGGTAGTGGATGCTAAGGCATGGGCGATGGTTTCGAATCTATGCGTAGTGGAGACAGAGGAAACCCGTGAGTGGGAAGCTGATTTGACGGGAGAGCAGAGTCGTGAACTGGGGAACCTACTACACACGCACTATCGCCTATTTCGCGACATGCAAGGGCTGCCTCCGACACGTAGCAAGGAGCACCACATTCAGCTGAAGGAAGGTGTCGACCCAATAAATGTGCGCCCATACAAATATCTACATCTCATGAAAAGCGAGATTGAGCGTCAGGTAGAAGATATGCTTCAGGCAGGGATTATCAGGCCCAGTTCGAGCCCATTCTCCAGTCCGGTCATCCTTGTGAAGAAGAAGGATGGGAGCTGGCGCTTTTGTGTTGATTATCGAGCTCTAAACAAAGCCAAAGTCCCATACAAGTTCCCCATACCTGTAATTGAGGAATTGTTGGACGAATTGAAGGGGGCACGATACTTCTCGAAGATCGATTTGAAGTCTGGTTACCACCAGATTAGAATGGAAGAAGGTGACGTGTACAAGACTGCATTTCGAACACATTAGGGCCATTTTGAGTTTCTAGAAATGCCCTTTGGTCTGATAAATGCACCGGCTACTTTTCAAAGCACTATGAATAGCTTGTTGCAGCCATATCTCAGGAGGTGGGTGTTGGTGTTCTTTGATGACATCCTCGTTTACAGCCCAACGTGGGCCGATCATTTGGAGCAATTGGGTATGGTGTTGCAACTGTTAGAGCAGGAAGGATGGGTGGCAAACCAAAAGAAGTGTGAGTTCGGGAGAAGGAAGATCTGTTACCTGGGTCACCAAATTTCAGAACAGGGTGTTGAGATGGATAGCGAGAAGACAAAGGCAGTCATGGAGTGGGATGAGTCGAGAACCTTAAAAGCCTTGAGAGGCTTCCTGGGATTGACCGGATACTATAGGCGTTTTGTAGCTGGATATGGTAAGCTGGCAAAACCTTTGACAAAGTTACTTAAAAAGGGCAAGTTTGAATGGACAACAGAGGCGCGGACGACTATGGTTAACTTGAAGGCTGCAATAACTTCTGGCCCAATCTTAGCTTTACCCGATTTCAATCAGGAATTCCACATTGAGTGCGACGCTTCAGGAGGAGGGCTGGGAGTTGTCCTAACCCAAAACATAAGACCCATTACTTTTTACAGCAAGGCTTTATCTAAGGGGTCCTTGAGCAAATCAATATATGAGAAGGAGCTGATGGCTTTGGTTTTAGCCATCCAACATTGGAGGCCATACCTGGTGGGAAGAAGGTTCACGGTGCACACCGATCAGCGTAGCTTGAAGTACTTTGATGGAGCAAAGAATTACCACACAAAACCAGCAAAACTGGTTGGCAAAACTTATGGGGTATGATTTCGAGATTGTTTACAAAAAAGGGACTACCAACAGGGCTGCAGATGCTCTTTCAAGGAGAGATGAGGGGGAAACGGAGGAGAAAGAGCTTCGGGCGATATCCAAGCTGTTCTGGCCAGATTTCCAGGAACTTTTAAAAGAAGTGGAGAAGGACGAGACATTAAAAAAATTGATAGCCGATCTACAGAAGGATCCCAACTCGCATGCTTCGTATACCTTGGAGAGTGATAGGCTGCATTATAAGGGGAGGATGGTATTATCTGCGAGTTCGGCATGGATTCCCAAATTACTCGCTGAATTCCACGTGACCAAGATGGGGGGGCATTCGGGTGTGTACAGGACGTACCGAAGGATAGCCCAATCCTTGCATTGGGTAGGCATGAAGAAGATGATTACAGAGTATGTTGCTAGTTGTGTTGTGTGTCATCAACATAAATACATCACAGCATCTCCTCATGGGCTATTACAACCATTACCAATACCTCAAGTCGTGTGGGAGGAGAAAAGCTTGGATTTTATTGTTAAACTGCCCAAATCGCAAGGGTATGATGCTATCTTGGTAGTTGTAGATAGATTGAGCAAGTATGCCCATTTTGTGGCATTGAAACATCCCTTCTCAGCTAAAACCGTAGCCGAGATATTCACCAGGGAAATCATTAAACTGCATGGCATTCTAGTTTCCATCGTAAGTGATCAAGACCCGTTGTTTTTTAGCATATTTTGGAGGGAGATATTCAAGGCGCAAGGCACTCAGCTCAAAATGAGCACCGCCTATCATCCTGAGACGGATGGGCAGGCGGAGGTGGTTAACAGGATAGTTGAAGGGTATTTACGCTGTTTTTGCTCCGAACAGCCAAAGAACTGGTATGCTGTGTTTCCTTGGGCGGAGTTCTGGTATAACACCAACTACCAAGGGTCTGCAAAATGCACGCCATTTGAAACAGTGTATGACAGGAGTCCTCCATCATTCAGCAGATTCGTTCCCGATGAAACACTTGTAGAAGCGGTGACGCAAGATTTGATGACATGTGACGAAGCACTTAAGCAGCTGAGATTTCATTTAAACAGGGCCCAAGACTTAATGGCACAGCAGGCCAACAAGAGAAGGAGAGAGGTGGACATAAAGGTGGATGATTGGGTCTATTTAAAGATTAGACCACACTGACAAGTTTCAATGCCAACTCATCTTCATCCAAAGTTATCCGCACGATACTTTGGTCCATTTCAAGTATTACAACAAGTAGGGCAGGTGGCATCTAGACTCAAGCTACCAGAAACAGCCAGGATTCACTCGGTGTTCCACGTGTCCCAATTAAAGAAGGTTGTGGGGGATAAAAGGGTCGAAAAGGAGTTGCCTGAGGAGTTGCAAGCAGAGGGACCGAGTTTCTGGCCAATAAGCGTCTTAGACAAGAGGCAACTTCAGCAGGGTGAGGAGATATTACACCAAGTTCTGGTGCAGTGGCAACAAGGGGGCAAAGAGGGAGCTACATGGGAAGATACAGCAACTATTCAGGATTAGTATCCCGAACCTTGGGGACAAGGTTGTTGAAGGCGGGGGGGGGGGGGGGGGGGGGGGGTAATGATAGAAGATTATTAGTATATGAGAGGAGAAGGAAACGTTAGTTCTCTAACTGTTTTGACAGTAAGACAAGGGCGGGAATATGTGTATAAATAGGAGAGAGTTAGTTGTAGAAGGGATCTTTGGACGTTTGGTGTATTTTGAACAGGACTGTTATTCCTATTGGGGGAGAGTGAGCATTGATTAGGTTTCTTGATTGGAAACCTATCAGAAGACAATGATGGTCCACCTGCTAAGTTAATGTGGTACTTGCCTATAATACCTAGGTTGAAATGATTGTTTTCCGTTAAAGAATATGCGAAAAATCTTAAATGACACGTTGATTGAAGAAAGTAGGATAATGTTCCTCGACACCTAGCTGATTCCCCACAATGGAATAAGATTGATGAAATGTTTCTAGAATTTAGTGTAGAGCCAAAAAACTTAAGACTTTCACTTGCTACCGATGGTATGAATCCTTACAGCAATTTAAGTAGCAAACATAGTTCATGGCTAGTTCTGCTAATGATTTACAATCTATGTCCTATGTTATGCATGAAGAGAAAATATATGATGTTATCTATGATGATATCGGGTCCTAGACAACCTAGAAATGAAATTGATGTGTATCTAAAATCATTAATTGATGATTTAAAAATGTTGTGGAAAGAGGGCATTGAGGTCTTCGATTCAAATTTAGAAAAAAACTTTCATTCGCGTGAAATGTTGTTTTGCACAATAAATGATTTCCCAACATATGGAAACTTGAGTGGTTACAATATTAAAGGTCATTTTGCTTGACTGATTTGTGAAGAAAATATTAGTTATCTTCAATTGAAGTATGGGTACAAAACTGTGTATACAAGACACCAAAGATCCCCTCCACGAACCTTTACCGTAGATTAAAAAAACGTTAAGTGGAAGCTCTAAAGATGATGTTGTGTCTAGTCCTCGCAATGGGAAAGAAGTATACAACAGGTGAAGAACATTGATGTTGTTTTCGGAAAAACTAAAAAGAAGACCATTGAGAAAAACATTTGGAAGAAGCGATCAATATTCTTTAATCTTCCATATTGGTGTAAACTTGATGTACGACATTGCATAGACATGATGCACGTTTTAAAAATGTATGTGATAGTGTTGTGTGGACTTTACTAAACATAAAAGGTAAGACAAAAGATGGAGTCAAAACACGACAAGACTTGGCTGACTTGGAAATTCGTTCTAAGTTACATCCGCAATCCATTGGAAGACATACATATCTTCCTCCAGCTTGTCACACTCCTTCGAAAAAGAAAAACAAATTATTTTTCAATGTTTACATAGTGTGAAGGTTCCAAAAGGTTATTCATCAAATATTAGTAGTCTTGTGTCTATGCAAGATTTAAAGTTAGTTGGTTTAAAGTTTTATGATTGTCTTGTCTTCAAAACCTTTTACCCGTAGTTATACGAGGCATATTACATGTTTTTGTTAGAGGTATTCTCACATGTTTGAGTTTTTTTTAATGTCATTTGCAAGAAAGTTGTTGATCCTCGACAGTTAGATGATTTACAAAATGAGGACATTAGAGTATTGCGCCAATTGGAAATATATTTCTCATCCTCATGTCTTGATATCATGGTTCATTTGATTGTCCATCTAGTGAGAGAAATTTGAATATATGGATCAGATTTCTTGAGGTGGATGTACCTAGTTGAGAGCTACATGAAGATCTTAAAGGGATATGTTAAGAATCAATTAAAACCGAAAGCTTCGATTATAGAGTGCTACATTACAGAGGAAACCATTGAATTCTGCTCAAGTTATATGTCAAGTTGTGAATCAATAGGACTTCCAAAGAATAAACATGAAGGAAAATGTAAAGGTAAGGGAGTTCGAGGAGTGAAGATTGAAAGTGTTAGTAGAAAAGAAGTTAATCAAGCTCATTTGTACATTTTAAACAACACAAAGGATGTTATTACTTGCATTTCACAACACATTGATGAAATAAAGTCTACACACCCGCGTATGAGTGAAATGTGTGCACTTCATAAACATAACAAATCCTTCTTAACTTGGTTTAAGAAAAAGGTTTACACAACTCCAAATGTTTCTGAAAATCTATTGAGACTAGCTCGTGGACCTAATAATGATGTGATCACTTTCGGTGTATGAGGATCCTCCACGCGTAATGGCCGTTGGACGACAGATTGCAGGAGGACAGACCATTCATGGTGCTCCTTTATTGCCCAATCACGCACATGTCACGATTGATGAAGTCAAAGACCCCCACGCTTGAGTACTTGTGCCAACATTTGAAATCCAATTCATGGGGAGGCCTTAGGCACATTTATAACTTGGCCTAAGGTTGTGATCATGCCATAATTTGGCCCACCAACAATATTATATTGTTATTCTTAGTATTTTTATCTTCAAGTTATAAATAAATTATTCCTAACTTTTATAAATTTGTCTTTTAATTCTATCGTCCTGACAAACAACCAATGGCTAAACATGTGAGCCATGAAGTTGATGAGGCAACAGAAGATGATGATGATCCTCTAACCATATTGATGAAGAAATTACACAGGTTGAATAAAGGACCGGTAGAGCTATATTGGAATTAAAAGTATTTGGCTTTCAGTGTCATGTGTTATTGTATATTGCTCTAAATGATGCATTGGCGGTCTTTGGTGGAGAAAGAATGTTAAACATTTCAATAATACAACTATGGTGCATGTAACTTGTTTAATTTTCATTTATCTTTAACTTAATAATTTTCATAGTTGAATTTAAACAATCATATTTGCCTATTTTCTTTCCCATGTTTAGTGTAATAAGCAAATAGATTCTTAGGCATGCGGGTATTATATCATCTCATGGATGAAGAAAATCACCAAAGCAAGAATCAAAGAAGATTGAACTGTGATAATAATTTACATTTGAAATCTTACAAATCTCAATGAACTTTACACATTAGAATGAAATAATAGTAAAGTTTCCTTGATTTTGTAGCGGTTCAACAATTCATCTTCATTGATAGATGCCACAATAAGGAAGCTAAGACAAGAATGGGGAGGATATCTTAATGAAAGATGGAATTAGGTCATAAAATAGTTTACTTTACTAAGTTCTTTTTGTTTTGATATTGATAGTTTTAGTTTTTAGCTTTAATATAGTTTCAACTGTGAATACATGAATTCTAGATATATATACATTGGAAAAAATGGTTTTCTAATTTTTAAGTGTGGTAAAATTAAGAAAAATGAATCAATTTAAAAAAAATAATGATCTTAATGTCGGCTAATACACTAAACAACATCAATATACCCATATTGACGTCGGCCTGTACACTACACGACGTCAAATCCCTTCCAATGCACACCCAAAATAAATATCTGTTGGGCGAAATACTCTATGGCTTAGCGAGAGGGACATTGGCCTCTAGGCACGGCCCACGTCCATTCCACGTCATAGTGGATGTCAAATCCCTTCCATTACATCCAACAAAAGCAATAACCATGATCACAAATGAGACGTTGATCTTATGGTCCAACATCTTATATCTTAAAAAGACGTCAGCCTATATAATTTGATGTCAATTTAACATCTGCTATTATGACATCGTCTTCGAGTTCAAGGTTAAAGGTTGAAAAACACTGACATTATACGTTGTTTTTGTACTAGTGATTTAACTAATAAATATACATAAAAATAGAAAGGTCTAAGTTCAAACACACCACACACAAGTTTCAAACAAACACACCAAATCAAGCAGGCCATTACAATTATCTTTGTTATAATCATGCACAACAAATCATATAAATATATACACATACTACAAACATTTAATATAATCAAAACATATTTTATACACACAGTAAGAATTGAACCCGTGACCATCAACCCATAACAAGAAACTATAATCATTTATGGTATACTTCACTTCTATAATACTTATATTATATTATTTTAATTCATGACACTCACGCCCACCACCACCTTTTTAGATAATTATTTTTCTTATGGTCTTACATTTCCCCAACTCAAAAAATTCATCTTCGAAAATTACTCATACATTATGCATAACTTCATAAACTTCTCAAAAAATTCATCTTCGAAAATTACTCATACATTATGCATAACTTCATAAACTTCTCAAAAACTTAATGGAAGAGATCATGTTATCACGTCACTATGGCATAATAAAATACTACATTAATTATCTAATAACCCCAAATTATCCTACACTTTAAAGTAAAAATTATATTATTTAATATGATATTATCTGTAATATAATTTTCTGAAAACACATATACTACCATTTATTATAAAAAAGATAAGGAACATATTCAACTTTTATAAACTACACTAATATCAAAATTCATCACATAAATATTTATCTAAATAAAATAATATTTACAAGAACACTTCATACAAATGTTAATTTATATATTACATTTTATAAAACAATAAGTATCTGCATATAACGTCTCGTACTCATACTTATAAAATCCAAAATCGTTATGGAGATGTCATTTCTTATAAAATTAAATGAACAAAAAACAAAGAAGTATAAAACCAAAGCCACTTTTAAGAAAATTACACATGGACAATACACTTCATAAATATATATTTTAAAACACCTAATATTCAACCGCTCATAAAAAAAAGAACTAAAACATATAAATGTTAACCTTTATCTAAATAAACTTTCATATGTTATCAAATAAAATAATAGCATTTAATATTATTTTACACCAACCCAGAATTTAAGAGAAAATTCTTACACAACATTTTCTACGAATACTTAGAACAAAACCCCACCACAAATGTAAAATTTGATTGTGTTATGACAGTTGTTCATAAAAATCTCAAATTTAATGTAATACCAACAAATAGCATTAAAGGAATTACCACACAACACAACCAATATTTTTCTACTACCATCTAATAAAACAAATTCACTAAGTATCAATACGTCACATCCAACTACAGTTGCCAAAAACTCTTACACTTGTTAACTCATAATCTTACTACTAATTTCTGTAAAATCATAAACACGCTTAAACACCAATTCATTCTCCGAAACTTTATTTCCAACCTTTATTTAACATCTAGTTTACTTTCATGTAAAAATTAACATCTTAAGATTCTAATTTACCTCAATATGCTTCTCACATATAAATTCATCATTTAAGATTATTTTTCATAAACTACATTAAAATTACATAAACCCTAACCATATAAATTTTTCATAATACAATAACAATAACAATTCACAATAGAATAACAAGTTATAGAGAAAAAGGAAAAAACCTAGACGAGTTCACTCTTTAAGATTTCAATTTTTTTTGAAAACCTAGGTGTGATAACAGAAATATAACACCCCAATTTAGGATGTTACGAAAAAATTATAAAATATTCTAATTTGCCGAAGCTAAAAATTTAAAACATTTTCAAATTGAAGTAAAAAGAAAATTTTATTCCTTTAATTTGAATTAATTAAACCATAGTCAAAATTTAAACCTTTCAAATAAAATCATTATATAATTAAATAAACAAATTTGTTCAATAAGCCCAAAAGTTCCATCAAACACTCGTTAACCCTAGTAGCTTTACTCATCAATTAGAACATTTGTAAAATCAACTCCTTCATATAACAACATGACACGAATCATCGCACAAACACAAACAAGCAAGGATGAGTTAACATTCATGACAACATCCCGACTAACATTTTTCACTTAACCTGCACATTTTTCTAAATGTTGAAGTGACATAGGAGATGATAACATTCATAGAATTCAATGCCAATGACATTCATCAAAGCTAGGTCTCTACCACAAATAATGACTTGTGGACCACCCTTAGATTTCATAAATAATCCTCTTAGCCTTTCCAGTGCCCGAGTGAAATTATTTTGTCTTTCACTTAATAAAAATATAAAGGTAGCTAAGAAAGATAACCCTGTTGATGTGACTCCAACTAGTTCAATTAATGGCAAAGGATATTTTTTGGTTTTGTAGGCGTTATCCATCAAGAAAACAATATTAAATGCATTCAACAATTTTACTACATCAATGTGTGTCCAAAAAATGTCACTTACCACCTTAGATTCGTCTACATATCTACTCTAGTGGATGTATTTATTACGTTTTAACATCATCAACAGTTGCTGTAATTAAGTTCTAGAACTAGTCAACGATTGTTTGTATGTGTATCTTACATAATATATTTGTTTGATTGTCGTTACATTACATTCATTATTTTCTTTAAGAGTAAGGAGAATGTTTGCAGGCTTTACTTGACTAGTAGTCATATTAATAGCAATGAATGTTCAGTGGATTTTACCCTCCTAGTAAAAGGGCGACCAATAAAAGTTTGTGACAAATCATGGTTATGATATCCGCACATTACCTTCAATATCAACCCTTCTTCATTATAAATTGGTTTACCTCTCAATTTAAAAGAACAATCGCATTTTTTTATGTATACTAGATTGAACATCATATTTGTATTTCCTATATTTTCCATCTTTTTCACATCCTAAGAATACATACGTCTTTCTCCTAAGTTGACCATTAGCTTTATCAATTCTTATAATGACAATAACAAAACTAAGATCAAAAGTAATCCTTTAAACCCATTGAATTAACTCATTACATATGAAAAAAATTTGATCGGTTGTAAAACTGTCTGTGTAATCTCTCTTGCACATTTCATATATAGAAGAAGAGAAATCTAATATGAAGTTGGAATTTATTTGTGATTCCATAAAACTTAAAGAATAATCTTCCATCTTAAACTGTAAACACCCACAACATGACATCAACATAGAATACCTCACTTGTGTAATAATAACAGGGTAGAAAGCTTAACCGGATTTCAAAATCTGGTAGAAATCTTAACCAGATTTTGGAATCCAAGAGAAAGCTTAACCAGATTTCGAACTAGGGAGAAAGCTTAACTGAATCTCAAAATCTAGTGATATCTTAAACCAAAGTTTAAAATCCTGAGTTTCCTTAACTAGATTTCAAAATCCGGTGAGATCTTAAATCCGTTGAATTTATTAATCAAATTTTGAAATTCGATGTTCCTTTGAACTGGATTTCAAAATTTGGTGTTTCTTTAAACCAAATTTCAAAATCTGATTATTATTGAAACTATACCCAGCAGCTTTCAACCTAAGATTCAAACATTGTGATTCTATTAACAATAAATAAATAAATTTATATAAAAAAAACAACTTAACATGATAACTAATAAATTGTTATAGGAGTTTATCATAACAATAATAAGGCTTTTTTTTATCTCCAAAAGATATTTTCCAATGTAGTTGCACTCTCTTGTTTATTCTTTCTCTTTTTCTTATTATCAAAGTTTACGTCTTATTTTTCTAATGGTCAGAATCTTTATAAGAAATGTCTAATATAATTAGAGCTATGTGTAGAATATACCTAGAGTACTCTATTTATAATAAAAACACATAAAAATTAATAACCAACTAAGATAAAAGATATAAATAAGATAAAATAAATTTATCTTTAACTTAATTAATCTAATATGTCCTTAGATAATATATTATCAAATTTATGAGTTTATCTTAAGGACACTTTTTTATTTGTTAAAAAAAACTAAGAAATAACATAAAACAAAACTATAATTTTACTCTTGAATTTAAAAAGGATTAAAACCAAAAAACATTGTGAAGTCGGACTTTGTTTTCTAAACTAATTTGTATCTTGTCCCTCAACCTAAGTCATGATTCTATTAAACAAAGAAAACAAATTTATGCTTTTGGGCCGTTCAGCTATAAGTTTTAACACTAGGTAAAATATAGTATTGCTTAAAATATTTTTTAAAACAAATAGTTTTATTTTAAACTTAGTTCATGACATATACCTTTATAATTCGGAATCATAAAAAATTAAATGTATGTAATTAATGAAAAAATATTTGATGAGTATTAGTAAGGAGATGCTCCAAACACTCATGACCATGTGGAAGAAGATTTGAGTGATTAGTAAGATTACAGCTCAAACTTTTGAAAAAAATAATGTTTAATAAAATTCTCAAGTCATTGCATAATTAACTGGATGGAGACACATAGTGCTATTGAAACCTCTCGTTTAAAATAAATCAACAACAAATAATGATTGACCATTCAATTTTGTACATCAACTCGGGGAGTTTCCAAAAGGAATAAAAAATGTAAATTAATCTCACATGTTGGACCAGCAAAAATGTGTAGTATTAAAAAATATTAAAAATGCCAGCTTTGTGCTATTCTGTCAAAAACAATAGTGTTTCTAAACTGTATTTTTTAGGTTTTTTTATTATTATTTGAAAGTGCATTAGTGTAGGTCAAAAAGTGTAGACCATCATTCAGTCACGCATATGTACTCTGAACTTTTTTTAGGGTTTTATTTGTTGATATATATATTTATGTGAGAACGTTGAGAACTAAAGGTTAATTTAAATGATAAAAAACTATTTTTCAAAGTATAGAATGGGTTGAAAATATTTGTAGACAGAGAAGGACTACTGTCATAATAAAAAAAAAAACTTATATTAGTTGAAAGAATCTATCATTATCTTACACCAATTATAACAAAAAAAAAATCTAAGCTAAGGGATGGTTAATAGGATTCATTAGTTAACGAGGATTTCAAAGTAAAAAGTGCCTATTTCTAACAAATCAGTCAAAAGTTGAGGGGTAGCTTGCATTTCACGTTTCTTCTGATGAATCTCAATAATTACAATGCGACAACATAAACTTTTATGACATGGTCAATGAGCTCTTCTCTTTCTTATAATTTCCCTTTTGGCAACAGAAATAATGTCAAAATTCATGCGAACTTGCTGCTTCGGCAAAATTAAGCCAAACTGGAACTAAAACCATATCTTAATTGCGATAAGAAGAGTGAATGCAAAATAAATAAATAAGGATATTCGCTTCATTTGAATTTTTATAAATCATAGCAACAGCCACCTTTTGATATGATGTTCATTTCCTTTCTCATGACTAAAACAAGGTTAGAGTCGCTTCAATTGCAAATAATAATAACAATGAAAAAACTAAGGATAACAAATCCCAAGTCCCAACATATCCAAATCTACATGAACATTGCAATGAAAGTATGAAACTGCACGAGTAGCATATGCATTCTGCAAGCCTTAAGTTAAAACCCCAGTGTAAGTAACTGTGTCTGTTGTATCTTTGTACCATTTCCTCCCATGTAGCAAACCCAGTGCCAATATAACTTATGCTTCAAGATCTTCAGCTTGCACGAATTCTATCCAGCCAATCAATGCTCTTCCGTGGCCTCTCAAACTGAACATCGACACTTCTCCTGGATTTATCTTGGAACTCAATGCTTCTTGATTTATCATTGTACTCTACGCTTCTTCGGGACCTCTCCATCTGATCAAATTGGACTCTTATCTTCTCTAACTTTTCAGTATTATTGAATTTGAATTCATGAAATTTCATCTTTTCTGTCCTATCAGTGCTTTTCCTTGGTTTGTCCCTCTGATCGGTACTCTTCCTCGGTGTTTCAAAGCAATCAGTACTTCCTCTGGATTGTTCAACTCTATCTACGCTTCTCCTGAAACTCACTCTTTGGGACGGTGGCTTTTCCACCGAGGATATGAATTTTCTGAGATGTCGTAAGTATTCAGGATAGAGTTCCAAATTACAGTGATTTCCTCCTTTGAGCCATAAAGGTTCGTATTTCTGTTGACACAGCTCCCACAACTGCTTGCCATGAGAGCAATCAACAACCTCATCAGCAGTTCCCTGAAGAGAGTATGGGAATGACCAGAGATTAGTAAAGCCACATGAAATGCTTTACCCAAAACTATGACCACAGTAAAGCAATGTTTGCTAAGTTACCATATTCACAAGTACAGTTTCAAAAAGTTTATATTGGCAACAAGGCTGACTCTCTTCAAATTTTATGCAGAAAATTCAGCAACAACGAACATATTTCTACTTCTTGTGTTAACTAGCTCGTGTGATAATCTTGTTCCCCATTTATCAATGCATTTAGTTAAAATGGAATATATATTACTTGGTTGATACACCCTTCTCCTTAATCCTATATTTATAGGATTAAGTGAATGAAACACACCTCACACACTCAGATACAGCACATACACACTCAGAGCTCACATACACTTAAACACAACTTAAACACACATAACTCATACACAATAACCAATAATTCTAACACTCCCCCTCAAGCTGGAGCATACAGATTGTATGAACCAAGCTTGGAATAATTGAACTTGGTTTTGAACTGGATGATTTGTCTTCAAGAGTGAGGCAAACAGAGATGGGTTATCACATGTCAATGAACTAACAGCAGCTTGTGAAACTTCAACTTCAAAAGTGGATGAAGGAGAGCAGCGGTGGACAATGACAAACTGCAAGGACTGAATCCCCATCAATGATGGATGAGTGACGGGATCTGCAGTGGCTGAAAGCTATAAAACTGCAGGGACTACACTGAATCCTCATCAATGATGGATGGGTGACGGGATCAACAGTAGTAGTTGAAATCTACAAAACTGTAGGGACTACACCCATATTTATGTGACTTGCAGTGTCTTGGAACGATACTCCCCCTCACTGCAGGGACTAAATTGCCATCACTGACTGATGGGGCCTGTAGTGGCTGACTGTGGCACAGATTTAAGAAGAGAAAGGACTGTGGCACTGACTGATGGGGCCTGTAGTGGCTGGCGATGGTCGATGGCAGAGGCGATTGGCTGCACTGGTGCTGACTGTGGCACAGATTTAAGAAGAGAAAGGATTGCCCACTGAAATTTTAGGGGCTGCCGGCGGCCATGGTGGCCGACCGCCAGCAGACAGCAGAGACCCCGGTAGTAGATCAGAGAACCTGCTCTGATACCAAGTTAAAATGGAATATATATTACTTGGTTGATACACCCTTCTCCTTAATCCTATATTTATAGGATTAAGTGAATGGAACACACCTCACACACTCAGATACAACACATACACACTCACAGCTCACATACACTTAAACACAACTTAAACACACATAACTCATACGCAATAACCAATAATTCTAACACATTTCATGATTTTTCATCACAAACGTCAGCAGCAAAAAGGCAAATGCTAAATAGTTACGTGCAAGTTGTTTCTATTAGAAGAGATTCTATTTGTCACTCGGAACACCAAGCCAGCACACAATGCACAATCTTAAGGGCTACGCAAATAGTAACTAGTGAAATAATGATTGTATAAAAATAGTTAAGTAGAAAATTCAACACAATAAGCACGGAATACTTACATGAATTACTAGCACCGGACACTTCACCAATGGAATTTTATCAATGTTCTGTAATATAACAACATGGAAGTATGCTCAGACACACCACATCATAATCTTCAAATCAAATGACACCAAGCAAACAGAAATGAAAATTTTAACCTTATAAATGTCAAACCAGTATGTCCGTTTCACAGGGTACATGACTCTCAACCCTGATAATATAGGACTGTGGAGAACAACAGCCCTTAGACGGGGTAAACGGGAAGCAAGATCCAAAGTAGGACCACTTCCAACAGATTGACCATAAAGGATGATATCTTCCTGCTTAGCACCATAGTTCTCTTCAAGATACTTATATACAGCTTCAATGTCAGCATAAGTATTATGCTCACTTGGCTGTAAAAAATATCCAGATTAGTTTTTCCATGAAGCTTCTGTCCGCTGAGAACGACAGAATAAAATAAACAAGAAAGAAGTACATAGAGTAGAGCAGTTACCTTCCCTGATGACTGTCCATAGCCAGAATAATCATATCTGCATGTGTTTGATACGATATGCTTGAAAACGTTAGTAACATATAAACTCTACAAATGATAAACATGCATAGTACTTCAAGTAACCTTTTATCATTTTCTTGGTTTGGGGGGCAGGTCCTTTAGATTAATTCAATAAGGAGAAGATCTATAAAGTACAGTCTCAAACATGATTTCTGGTCATGTGACCTCCTCATTTGTAGCTCAATAAAACATCTCTTATGCAATCAATTATTTTACCAACAAGAAAGCAACACTCAAAAGAGAAAACAAAGACTGATGTTTCGGGGGTAAATTGAACACAATACATTAACATCTGATGGACAATTTTTGGATGTTCAACTCAATACTGAAATTTCTTTGATAGAATTCCTAAATTAATCGACGCAGTTTACACTTTCATTGGTTATTAAGGTGTTGCTGTAATCCCTGAACTGCTGGTAAACCAATCGCAGCATGAGGAATTGTAATCGTACATGACATGCCAATTTGGAAAGTTCAGAAACTAAAAACCCAACCATACCAACCAATCTAAATATCACTTATAACAGCAAAGGGATTTTCAAATACTAGAGCAAAACGTTCAAAACACGAACTTTATTATCATTGGAGATAAAAAAACGACTGTCACTTCCAGCAGAACCCAAAAGAAATACTTCCAACATAATTAATGAACACATCAATTTACTGAACATGTTAAGCTGATTATTACCAACGTCATATTGACTCGCGTTCTACCAAACTTCAGCCAAAGGTAAAGAAAACCCATCCGAAAGTGAAAGCAAATATTCAAACAAAAGGCTATCTATATTCAGAATTCCAAATTCACATTCATCCCATTCATTCGACGAAAATCCGGTTCAAACTTACACTAGTCCCTTCCGAAAGGCTCAACCCCCAATCAGTCATTTAGCTGACAAATTGAGTACAATTAACATTGAAAACGATCGAATACCACACTCCGAAATTCACCTGATCTACCAAACATAATCACACAGGAACCACAAAAAAATGATAAATTTAGTCCAGTAGGCAACCAGGTCCCGCAAGAGGAAATTTTCACAGCCCCAAATCCTAGCAGATAAGATTCAAGTTAACACATCATCTCTGACCAATGAACAACAAGCCCATCAACATCAACGACCAGACCCGAATCAAGCATCCCAAACCCAGAGAGAGAGAGGGAACTAGAAAGCGTGAAGCAAATACCCGATGAGATTGATGCGGAGGTGGATGCTCAACTCGACGAAGAGCTCGTACATCTGACCAATATCGGCTGCATTGCCGTGGGAGTAAAGGACGGTGGACTTAGCGTTGGGGTGGCGAACGTAGACGGCGACGATCTCCGTGCCTCGGCGGTTGGGGAAGCGGAGAACCTCCACGTTCTCGCGGTGTGGGAAAGGCTCCATGAGCAGCAGCCCCGTGACCTCCTCCTTCACCAGCTTGTACGACGGCGGACTCGGAGGGAAAAACGCCAACTTCGCCGCCATTGAAGAAGTCACGCCACCCATCTTCTTCTTCCTTCGAAAAACTCACTCACTCACTCAGTGGCTTCGATTCTCACATTCACCTTCACCTTTTTGGCGTGAAATGAACCTGACCTCACTCACTGGCAGGGTTTTATTTATTTATTTATTTATTTCTTATTTATTTATTTATTTTTGGGTGGTAATTAATTAGTTTTTGATTTGTTTGGGGGGAAAATAACAGTGTCTGATGATGGAGTCGCATTCTTATATTATTATTCCTATTATTCCATTCCTATCTTTCTATTAATTAGTTGTCTCTTGTACAGTTCCACGTGTTATCCTTTCGGCCTGGTGTTTTTTCTTTCTCACTTGTGGTCTATTTATTTTCATTTTCCAACATCATCCAATTAAACCCTTTTATTTTTCCACCACATTAAACTATAAATAAATAAATATATATTATTTAAAATGCTTATATGAGTTGTTAGTTAACTTACTACAATTTGATATAACTTTAGTGAGAGAGTACTGGATCACATATTTATGTACATTTGTTACTTTAATTTTTATTTTATTTTTCAGTTTTTTAAAGGAACAAAAAAACTAGAAATGATCATCAATTTAATTATATTCCAAAACTATTGAAAACAATTTTTCATAAATTCAAATTCCTTTAATTTTTTTCCTAATTGGAAATAAACGTAAATTAACTTCGCATATTTAAAAAACAATTATTAAGTTGTTTTAGACTATAATAACTTTTTAGAATATTGAAAATTCTGGTCCTTAAGAAATAGTTCAATTTTAAATGATGAGATAGCAACACTTGATTTTTTGATATATAAATAACTCTTTTCAATTTTAAGAAATTCATGTTTGTGTATATTAAAACAATATTTTATCAATAAAAAATTTCATCAAATGTGTTCTTACCATCAGACGTAGTCAAGTGGTTATTCTTTTTAATTTTTGTGGTTGTGAGTAGTTTCATCACACATGGTCACTTAATTATACAGACATTGTCATTATTTATAACAATCAAAATGGTTAGATCATTGGCACTAGAGAAGGTCTAAACTACACATGTAGGTTATAAGGCCCCTATAGTTTTTTAATATTGATCGTAGGACTATTATTAAAGAACTAAGATGAAAAAAAAATTCTTTTAAATACCTTATTCTATAAATGTAATAAATGAGACATCTTTAAATATAATCTGAATTATAGTATGTAATATATTTTTTTATTGATTAGTTTGATGGAATTATAAAGTGGAGCATGAAGAAGATTTGCATGGTGTGTTGGGTTAATGATGAAGAAGAAAAAGGGGAAATGAATTAAAAATATTTGTTTGGGTGGAGACCAGAGGAGCAGAGAAGGAATGAGTAGGGGAAGAAATTAAAGGGGAAGAAGGGTTGAGTAAAAAAACAAAAAAGTAGAGAGTATCAATTAGTTAAATCATTTCATGGAGCAAGAACAGGTTGTCCCATGTTCATGTCAAACTCAGGCCTGCTTCTCTATCTCCATCACCATGATTTCCTTTGCCTTCCTATCTATCTATCTATCTATCTTTTTCCAATGCATTTACCACTACATTATCTTTTTCAATTTTCATTCTAACACAATATCTTCCTTAACCATTAATTCTTCCTAGGAAATTACAATACCACTTTCTCTCTCTTTTTTCTTTTATTTAATTGGATTAAGAAGAATCTTTGTTGGGAATTTTTCAACAAAGAACCTCGTTTAGGGGTAAACCGGAGTCCATCAAACCCTCCAATTGTCTTCAATCTCAGTATCCGAAGCCTCAAGGTTCGGACTCTGGGCCCCACCTGCAGGGCCAACAACATTTTCATACTTCTGTTGCTCTGTGCCATGTTTAGGCTGTCACATGCAAACATACAACCATGCAAGGTACTGAGACAAACCAATAAGATTAATTAAAATAGTACCGAATGGAAGGGTCGTATTCCGACACAGAATTAAATCAAATCAACCCAACTTATGTCTCTCTGTCTTTCTACACATTTTGAACTTGCCAAACAGAGCATGGTTTGGTCATTTTTATTTATTGTAGCAAAATAATGCAGTTTATGCATTTATTTTAACGTGTTGCAGAGCTTTGGTGTAGCAGAAAAGTAAGGCACACACTCAGTGTAGATGTATATAAGCTGAGAGTTGCATTGATCGCGGTAAGATAAAGAACACACTTTTCACTTTTGCCAAGAAACGAGGCTTTGCGTGACTGACATGTGTATGCATTGATGTTTTTCACAAGGCTGGAGCAAAGAGTCAAATTATCACTACCCCTTCTCCATTTTTCTTAATTATCTTTCTTCAATTTCACAACTAAATTCAAAATGTAAAAGTAGTACATACTCCTTTTCCTTTTTATCTTTATTTCTTTAAAGGGTATTTGGCAGAACAAAAAAGTGATCATTTTTTTATTTTAACAAAATATTTGTATAAGATTTATTTTATTTTATTTTATTTAAAGTGAGCAAATTATTCTCTTTTTATATTATTTGGTAGAAAAAATATTTTTTTATTTTTATAAAATAGTTACGTAAGTTCACTTTATTTATTTTTCTATTTATATATACGTCTTAGATATGTAAATTCTTCTATTTTCTTAACAAAATTAATATTAGCGCTAAATATTAACAAATTCAACACAAACATAAAAGAATTAGTGTTTCAATATGTAAAGCAAAGAAGCACACTTTCACAATTCAACATTGTCTCTTGCTTTTACTTAGTTTTCCTCTCTCCTTCGCTTGTCCACTTCTTTCTTGTGTATTCCAAGTCGGAGCGTGAGTATCTACTAAAGGCACTCCGACGTTCAAGTCAATTTTTTATTAATGATCAATTATTACAATTAAGTCTTAAATGTTCAATAAATGTAATCACATACCTCTTTACCTTTTATATTTATAAGTTACATAATGGATCTTTGATTAGGGCTGACCCAATTGTGGCCCAATATCGTCTAAACATGTTTTTACATGTCTAATCTGCAAGTTAGATACTTATGTCAAACGGTCGTGGAGTTGAGCATTTCTACTGTTTGGTTTGTGCATTTGCATTTTTTCCTAGGGTTGATTCCATACAGGTTAACCGATCAGTGGACGTGGGTCGGTCAGTTCATACGGTACAATTAGTAATAAAAAGTATTTATAGTTTATGTTAATAGGAAATTTATAAAAAAAATTATTCTCTCTCCTCAAGTTATAAAAAGAATTTTAGAAGTTATAATTTAAGTATATTTTATTCTTTTATGACTAAAATATTCATGTAATAATTCTAATTACTTATAGTAGTTGTATTTGACAAAACTTTCAAATTGTTAAAGAATATTATAACAAAAAAAATTTGAATAATATTGTAGGTAACCTATGACACAAGAGAAATATGATTTTTGATACATACAATCCTTACTCAATTAGATGACTTTGAATGTATTTTTACAAAATCAATCTATACACTTTCTTCTACTTATTTTCTTTATCACTTTTCTCTCTCTAAGTTCTCTCTTTACTCTTTCTTTCAATTATGAACTTACTTCACATCTTTTATTAAGATAGATCTAACCAACTAGAAAATGGTTAATGGTAACATTTCTAGCCCATCATATTTTAATTTAGAGTAAGTTTATGTTTATTGCAAAATCTCCATATTCTTAAATCTTTGACTCTATCTATTATTATTTTGAAGTTTTCGTTAGTCCCATTAGTTTAACAAAATCTTGCAATTTAGGCAATGTTAAACATACCAAAATCAATCTTATTCTTCACACAAGTTCACAAACATACCAATTTCGTGTTTACAAAATCTAACTCCACCTAAATTATCATATTCACCATCCATACCATAGAAAGGCCCCAAATTTCATAACACACTTATATATGTAATTGAAAGCCTACAACTCAATTAAATAGCACACAACACATCAACTAGTTAATTGGTCACACAATAGCAATTTCAAAGACACAAAAGATTAATTAGACAAAGTCAAACATGAATTGACTAAAATTAACTTCCTTCATTTGAGACAAACCTCTTTTCTCTCATTATTGCTCCCTAGAGCTCTATATAACATAGAGTCACCTAAAAATTCAATCAAAATTTCAATTACAATATTAAACATAACATCATAATCATAGAGTTACAAAGATTCAACAAAAGTAATCTTGAGTCACATATGTCACCTAGGGTTAACATGCAACCCAAGAGCTAAAATGTATGAAAGAGAACAAAATGAAAACTTAATATTTTCGACTCTTTAACAATATGATTATGTAAAGCTCTTAGCTAACAACGATCCTATCATCTTAGATTTTCAATCAAATGAAGAGTGAAATCAAAATTGAATAGAAAAGTATAAAGAAAAATCTAAAGAGATGATGCTATATAAATAAACTTCGATTACTAAAAATCTATATATTATTTAAATATTTTAATGTTTTTTATTTACTTATATATATATATATATATTATGAGGAAATTGGTTATTTATTTTTTATAATGGTAAAAATAATAAGTTAAGTTATGTTTTAAATTAAATAATACTTTTTTAAATTATTAATATCTATGATTTTTTTCTTTCATTAGTTATTATTATAGTTAATAATTTTAAAAAAAAAACTAAAATATTTGAATCTTTCTAGGTAATTTTGTAAAATTATTTCACTAAACATAATTTCAAAGAAAAATATGTTAAATATATAAGTCATATTAAACTATTATGATTATGCTTTTCTTAATTCACTTTCCTCTTGAGTTTTCTTGAACATTTGGCTGTCTCTTTCTTTAACAAACACAGCAACAAATATAGTAAAAATATTTTGCAACCAAACTTTACATGAAACCCTAAATGGCTTAAGATGTACTTCCTTAATTTCTTTTTATATTCTTTTTAGGTTGTCTTTGAAAAAAAAAATATAGTAAACTTCTTTGATTATAAAAGTTGGAATTTGCTTTTTACTTCTTTCTCTTTCCATCTATGTGTAAATTATTTAAATATTAGACACATACAAATATAATGGATAAAAGAGTAATTAAAGTGTTTTTTAACTTTATGTTAATAAAAGAATATGCATTAATTTTCTTTCGTAAGAGACATAAGAGGTTTTTTCTTTTAGGTTCTTAAAGTTATCATGTTATCAATCCTAACTAATGTTTATTTAGGTCAAATGTATTTTGATGCATGAATGTATAAAGTTTTAATTAGTAATAATCACTTCCTTATGTGTATTATTTATGTAATTGGTTCTTCTTTCTCAACTCTCTTTAAATATATTTTTTTATTTCATTATAAATAGAATAATATATATGGAGAAGGGAGAGAAAATACACAAAACTCATAAATAATAACAATATCTTCAACAACTTTTGTCAAAGGAAAGAGATGGGATGTATCTAAAAAGTTTGATTTTTAGCAAGGTAACTATTGAGAAAATAATTGTTGTCGGACACCTTAATTGTCTCCTAACAATGGTTAGGTGAGTTAAATTACAATTGAATTATTATTATTATTATTATTATTATTATTATTATTATTATTATTATTATTATTACACTTGAGTTTATACACTCCTAAATAAAAGAAGTATATTTTAATTATCACTTATAATTTTTAAATTAGTAGTAGGCACTCAATTAAAAAAATAGAAAAATAGAAAAAAAAAACTTAAAATAAAATCTCTCTATTATTGTAATTCTCTCCTTCCCTTGTGCTCATAAAAGTTTATTAGTATGTAATATATATGGTCTTCTTTTTATTATCTATTTATTTTAATTTGTCGTATTTTATTTTTGTTTATCAATTAAAAATAACATTTTTGAAAAAATTGTTAATATTAAAAAAAATGAAAGCACAGTATTTTAGACATAAAACTTTAATTTGTATATTTAAACATGTTTATAATGGATTTTAGTATTAATATATGGAGATTGAACTAATGGTATGTTCAATACATAATTATGCTTTTTCTATGATATTCAACTAAGGAGATTGCTTTGTTTGGTTATTGAAATATACCTTATATTAGATAGTATACTTTTTAATATCATGTAAACTCATACGAGATTATACAAATTTTTTAAGTTTACATAAACTTTCATTTTATTAAACTAAGTTTACATAACCTTTTCAAAATTTTGGTAATATAACATCTAAAGTACGAACTTCTAAAATAATAATACATTTTGTAAGGAGGGGAGGAAGGAGAAGAAAAGAGAAATAAAATCAAAAAATTGTTTTATAACTACATCTCTTATAGTTAAAATTAAGCAAATGAGTAAATCAGACACTTTTTATTCATCTTAATTTTTATCATACCAACCATCTGGCCAACTCAATACCAAACAGTCTTTCTGATCGATCATACGACAAATGTGACCACAGATTATCGTCGTGACTATGACCAACCAGTCGAACAGTTAGTTTACAAGGACATTAATTACTTCTAATATTAACCAAATTAGAACAAATGTGAGTTATCAAATGGGCTTCAGTTAGGTCAACATTAATTAAAGGCCATTTCCGAAATTTATAAACACATGTTTGAGATAAAGACGAAGAATATAACATTTAATATGCATTAAATATCTAAACTATCGAATTCAAACTTTTGATGCCAAAGTATCTTCGAGAGGTATCCTCCTAATGGTGTTGGATGAATAACGGTTGAGAACACAATAACAAAAGATTGTTTGAAGAGCTTGAATCGAGATAGTGTTTGTGAAAGTTAACTTCAACCCTATACTCCAGGACACAATCCATTTTAGATGAACTAGAGGCTAGATAAATAAAAAATAAAATAAAGTTAGGCATTTCTCTGTCCCAAAATTTTCATTCCTTAGTTCTTACAAGATTTCATCTATTTGAAACAATATTAATTAACAAAAAACATAATCTAATTCAACCTTATGATTGAATAACTCAAGAAAAAAAAATTGTTTAAGTTACAGTTATAACTAATTTAAAAATTAAATTCTGGATAATAGCAGTTCAAATACTGTATTTAAGCTTGTAAAACTTAAACTATTTAAAGTGAAGAGAGTACAAGAAAAACAAATACAAAAATAATAATAAAAACTAAATTAGGTGACAATTCTTCCTATATATGATTATAATTTTGAAAAATTATTCATTAATTTTATTTAACTTTATTGTAGTTATTTATTTATTTATTTGGATGATATATACTGATATTCAATCTAACCTAAGTTAAAAAAGTTAAATAAAGTTGAATCAAATTGGAGTTAAAAGAAAAACAGAAGTAAATGAATACTAAATATATTAGCATAAAATTTAATAAAAAATAAATATTAGTTGAGAGGTTCCAGAAAATCCAACATCTAAATGAGAATAAGGTATTCATAGTGATGGAAGTCAGACGTGAAAGTGATTAAGAAGAAACAAAGAATGAGGTCGTTTATCCCTGAACTTGTGCCACCTGGGCCATGGGCTTCCCTTTCATCAAACATACATATAAAATGGACCATAACAAGACTACATGTGTCCAACACTCTAAGCCTATCTCCTAAATGTTCGGTTACATCAACATGTCGCCCCTACCACACAACATATCTTAGATCACAGGAACACCCTCATCCCCACCAAAAAAATCACATGAAATACCTGACCAAACAAATCAAGAAAATTGCATAATTCTGGGTATGATTGAGTATCTTCAATGCAAAAGGTGCAAAAATTAAAATTCAAAGACACACTGTTAAAGATAGGTGCACGAACACGTTATCGAATTGATTCATTCAATAACTGGAATAGAAAACTACGCATTGAAAACAGCAACAATAATTCATTTCACACAACTCACTGGTCGAATGACAGATCGAAGTTGAAAAGATTAATGAAAGAAATATTAATTTTATTGTTCTTCACAAAAGCGATTAATTATTGCTAGCTGTATCCAATTAATCTGTTACATTGAAGAGGATAAAGGGGAGGGTGAGCCCGCGTGTTGCCTCTTTCGGATGGTGGCGCACGTGCGACCCGCCAGGAGCGTGTGGAAATCGTAAGGCCTGAACGTGCGCGCCACGTGGCGTTCAACTTTTCGTTCATTGTCGTGAAAGATGTGACAGAGCGCCGCCACGTAATCTGGTGGCAGTTTCCCCGTTGCACGGATGAATATAGCAACGGAGCGAAACGTGTCTCTGCAGATGATGCGATTTAGATCTAAGCGTGAACGGGATTCTGAATTGGCCGGTGGCGGAGGAGGGGGATTCAGTTGCAGTCTCAGGCAGCGTTCTACGGTGGCGGTCGTGGATGTGGCCACCGCACTCACACTTCCCGTCACCAGAAGAAGCATGACTGAAAGAAAAAGGGTTGTAGGTGAAAAAGAAGACATTATTGATTGGAGCGTGTGAACAAGAACCTGTTGCTAACGTTGTCTGTTCAGATTCCTAACTTTTTCTGTTCTTATTGAGTTTCATCTTGTCTTGTTGGCTGTTTCTTACATTCAGAGGTTACAAAATAATCTAGGAACCGATCACGTAGCAAAAGGAGTTAAAAGTTAATTTAAAACAAAATTAAAATTAAAATATGTAGTGCCAACTTTAGTTAATATTTATAAAATTAATTTTCATTTTAAATATAATAATTTAATATCCCTCTATATATATTGTATATATTTTTTATAATAATACTTTTATTTCTAATATGGTTATTATTTTACAGATTTTAAAATTTGGCTATTTATAAATTTAATTATTTATTGTCATTTTTGAAAAATTTTACTCAACATTTGGAAGTACTTTTGAAAAACGGTAAATAATTACGTTTAAAGATTAATATAACAACAAATGTGTAAATACGCACAAATGTTAACTTTAAAGAAAGTGTTTAGAAAATAAGAATGAAAAATAATTGAATTGTACTTTTAGGGAAAGGAAATGGATTAAGTAACTTAGATATAGGAATTGCACTGAGTCTTTCATTATTAAAATTTCTTGATTGAACTAACATTTTAGATGGAACCAAGTATCTTAAAATTAATAACTTTATAATAACAATGGTGTAAATAAAACCTGTTGACGTGCTTTGAAATTTTTTTATGAACATTAAATTGCATTATTGCAATCTTACTGCTTGAAAGCAGCTTGTTGGAATATCATCACTGGTCGTAAATTATCTATTTCAATTTGTTTAGGAAATCGACGTTCGAATTTTCGTGTTTGCAATAGTTTAGTGTACTCTTTCAGAGGGACGAAACTTATCTTGCTCAAATTACAAGATATACATCTTCTGAACTTTTTGCTGTTCAATAATTTGGTTAATTACTTTCGATAAGTGATTTTTTAACACGATTTCCCTTGAACATATTTTAACAGCCTATGACATTTTTAAAATATGAAATTATGTTAATTTAACATATTTTAATTTATTTGATAGATTTAATTTTTGAGAAATAATGGAATTACAATTATGATGTTGCTGCTACTCAGTTTTATATAATTTGTTTAATTTTTTGAGAAGTTATGCGTTAATTTGTTTAGTGTTAAAACCTTAAAAATATTTTATAATGTTTTGGACGATACTTGGACATTAATTATAATTAGTTTTTTTTTTAAATGGACTAGTCTTTTGTCATATGTGAATTTAACTTTTTTTTTTAATCAAACTTTGTTAAATTTATTTGTAGGATTTCAATATATTTCATGAAAGGATTTGAGTTTTTTATAATGTTTTTATATTAATCGAAAAAAAACATTTGAAATGTTAAATGAACTTAAAAAAATTATTAAAAGAATTAGATTCACATGTTTATAAAGTTGAGAGGCTGAATTGATTCAAAGTTTTCAAGAGTGACTAATTTTAATTTTTAGTAAAAATTAAGGAATAAAAACATATTTAATGTAATTTATAATAATTGAAATGAGATGTATATGAATGATTATAGAGATATATTAGGATATATAGTTAAGAACATAAGACTTTGAAAATAGTGAAATTGTCTCCTATTTAGGTTACATATTTGATTTGAGAGAAATTATATCTTTCATATGGAAATATTTAGACTTAATACCACTTTTAATCCCTATATTTGTCAATTTTGTTTAATGTGAGACTCATTTTTTTTCAGAGTGTTTAATGTGGTTCTAATTTTGTAATTTATGTTCAATTTGATCATTTTTGCTGACAACGTCTAGATCGTTAACGGCTAAGTGTCGACGTGAGCAATCAATAAATTACGTGGTAGTTATTAGCTGACGTGGCCACTTAAACACATAGTGATGTGAATTTGTAATATTTGGAAGTGGTTTTCTGAAACACTTAAACACCTTAACAATTCATATGCATTGTCGTAAATTCTTGTGAACTGATCTTTACATGAACTTTCAACCGACATGATGCCATTATTTTTGTCCTACAAGGTTTAGAAATATAACAAATCTACATCACTATGTGTTTAAGAGGCCACGTCAGCCAATAACTGTCATGTAATTCAGTGATTGCTCACGTCGACACTTAGCCGTTAACGATTTAGATGTTGTGCGAAAATGACCAAATTGAACATAAATTACGAAATTAGGTACCAGATTGAACACTCGAAAGAAATGAGTTTGACATGTTGACGAATATAGGGACCAAAAGTAACATTAAGTCAAATATTTATTAGCAATTGAAGAGACGTGAAAGGATTGACACAATATTTGGAAGGCTTTTAAAAAAGTTTAACAATTTAGGTTAAGTTGGTTAACAACTATATTTATCAAAATTAAAACTTGATACTCGAGGAAAGGGAACATTGAGTATAATGCTCAAATTTTTGTTTTTCTAGAGTTTATGATTAATGCAAATAATCAAACAATTACTTCTTAACTAAAACTACCACCACTTTATTTAAAATCTCAAAATAAAAATAATCAAATGTCTTGCATCATGTCTTAGTTTTCATCTTATCTTAGCTCTCATCCTTCACTAGTGTGCATCACCACTTGAATTATCACCTTGTCATGTGTAAAGTAAAAAAGAAAGGTATAAACATAAACAAACAAAATGGTAAGCTAGTATAACAAAGAAAAAACCTCAATTTTGAAAATAAACTCATAAGATGTTTAAAATTCCAAATCATATGAAAAAAATATACCTTTTCCAAGAATCCTTTCTTTCATTAAAAGTAAAACATAGCGAAGTTCACCAAGTAGACTCCAAAGAAAGAAAGGTGAGTCATAACGAACAAGTTTAAAAACATTTGCTTTTCTAGTTAAAGTTCTTTTCCACATCACTTTCACACATCTTATTTCTAACTTATAAAATGAAACTCGCTTCCAACTCAATAGTTTAAAAAAAAACAAAAACAAATTTAGATCATGAAAACAAAAACCAATAAAACAAGTAAATAAATCAAATATTTCATTCAAAATCTCTCTCACAAGACTACACCATCCTCTCCCAGAACCAGAATTCGCTCACAAAGAAATACAACCTCCTTAATCAATGGAATAAATTCAAACTCAGATAAAGTCTTACAGCCTCTCCGACTATTGAAATAAACTTTGGCTTGTTTAGAGATCTACAATCTCCCCAACCAATGTGTTGAGATTGTTGATAAGGGGAACATTGGTTTAACCAAACCTTACAATCTCAAAGAACTTTTGGTTTTTGATGAGGACGACATTATTAATAACAATATGTGTCGTTATGTGTTGTTTATATGTTACACATTCATAGCTTTCATGTTTATGATTATTTGAAAACATGTTTGTGTTGATTCTGTCATTATTTCAATACACTGTGTTTTACATGAGATCTTATCTGTGAATGCATGACATATGTTTTAGGAAAGGAAAACCACAAGCACTTTTGTTGAACTTATAATATGTGGCAAAACAACAGTTTTAAGTCGACTTCATTATGAAGTAAGTCGATTAAAACTCGTGTCTTTGCACAAACCATTTTCAAAGTGTGCTGTCAGGTTTTCAAAGAGAAAGTTTTTCAAAACTTCGTTTAAACTGTGTTGTATACTAGATTACATGCAACCTGCATTCGACTAAGTTTGTTACAGTTTTGAAATTCTGTTAATGCTTGAATTAAATGTTACAACGGCTATATTTTTAAATATGTTGACCAAACATTTATTGTGATTCGATTGCATTAATTGTCCATTCAATTAACTGCATTGATTGCTGTTAACTGTTATAACTGTTTTGTTATATTCGATTGCATTAGTAGCAAAGTCGATTAAAATGCGTCAAAGTTGTGAATTGCTATAAATTGACGCGAATTTGAATTCTGTAAGTGCTTTTGTGATTCTAATCATTTTGATATCTTTTACAGAAAGTGTGAAACTTACAAAAAGAGAGAAACGCTCCAAGAAATAAGATTGAACGTGTGATTATCAATTTGTGATTTCTTGAGAAGCAAGGTTGCTGGGTTTTCAAAGAGCTGATCAAATCTGCACAGAGAGGTGTTTACTGGAAGATCAGAATTGAGAATCTACTAAAGATTGGGTTGATTCCCTGTTGTAATTACAGGAAGAAGAGTGTGCGGCGTTCTTGACTTTGAGGGGTTTCTCAAAGGGTGTAGACAGTAGAAGAGGGGATTCTTGCTGCTAGTCTTTTTGTTGTATGCCTATATTTTGATTAGAGGGTTAGAGAGGTGTTTTATATTTTTGACGTGGAGGTCTCTATAAAAGCCTTGTTGTAAAAACTTGATCATTATAGTGAATTTGCTTCCTGTGGTGGAAGGACATTGGATGTAGGCTTGGCCGAACCATTATAAAAACCCAAGGTTCAATTTTTCTATCCCTACTCTGTTACATTCAGTCGACTTTATTTTTCACGCATTCGACTTTATTCCGCTGCACTACAAAGTCTTTTTCCATGCATTTCAAGAAAGCTTTTAAAGACATCTACTTTGCGAAAAAGATTTAAAGAAAACATTATTTTTGTGTTTCACCAATTCACCCCCTTCTTGGTATTGAAACTTAGCCATTCTATTTTCAACAATTGGCACCAGAGCTGGTTTTCATAAGATATTTGAAAAATAAGTCGATTAATTTTTTCTTTAAGTCGATTGATCCTGGAAAATGGGTTCTTTTTCTCAAACAGGAAGGACAAGTGAATCTACATTTGAACTAGTATCCGTTACTTGCAATGTCAAGCTAAATTCTATTACTAACGACTTCTATGAATCTTTTGAAACAGGGTTCTTGCGAAACGAAGAAAATTGTGTTGATAAGTCGGATTCTAGATAAGAAAGAATGAAACCTGCTGCTGAAACTGTAGAAAGCTCAAAGGATGAAGAAACTAATCTTATGGCTGAAAGGTTTTCTAAATTCTTGTTCTGAAAAAGAGAAACTAACTTGAATCTTGCACGAAATAAAGAGCACTCTAGAAAACAAGATGAAGATGTTGCTTCTTGCAGTACTATATGTGAAAGAGAAGGAAATTCACTCAAATTGAAGCAAAGACTGGAAAAAGAACATGAAGGTAGAGATGAACACCAACCCACTAAAGGACAAGATGCTGATCCATTAAGTGCGGAAATGTCTACTGGAGCAACTCCCTACAGACCAAAGACTGACTTTGAAAGATATGGTCGAGCAAATGCAAACACCGGTTAATCATCACTCCCCCTACACATCCAGGCTTGACAAAATGGAACAAGAGATTGATGCACTCTAGAAGCTAATGGGAATCAAAATCTGGGTGATGAAAGAGTAGCAACAGATGATGAGGTTGAGGAAGAAGATGATGGAGATGATGGCAGTAAAGAAAAAGAAAGAGAGCAAGAGGAAACAGACTTTTGCTTGATGAATTTGAATGCACCGAAAATAGGTACTATCAACTACTTGATGCTTTTCAAGAATTGTATGATGAAGCTATGAAAGTGCGACACTTAATCATCAAGTTTAGAAAGGAAACAAGAGGCTGGAAAATAGATTTGAGGTTCTTGATAATGAAAAAGATAGTTTGAAATCAAAGCTAGAATCTCTAGAGAATATATCTCAAAACACTATGCATGTGAACAAGAAGTGTGATCAAGAGTGTGAAATTTGTCCAAGACAGTTGGAAAGAATTAAATATCTTATGAAAACTTTATCAAAATTCACATTAGGCAGTTCAAATCTTGATGCTCTTCTTGGTCCACAAAGGAGTGTGTTGAATAAAGAAGGAATAGGGTATGCCAGTAAAAGTAATTGATTTAGAACCAGAAGGTTTATTGACATAAGCAAACCCTCTTCAATTGTCTATTTTTACTACAACCAGTTAGGCCATGCATTAAATTCATGTTATTACAAAAGTTATGAAGTTCCTAAAGGAAAGGTTAAATGGATTCCTAAGGAACCATTAAAATCTTCTAACATGAAAGGACCCAAATTCAAATGGGTACCTGCATCAAAACCCTTAAACTGTTTTGCAGGAGATTGAAAGGAATGGAAAAGGACTGGACTCAAAATGATGCATAAAGCTGAAGAAAATCTCACATTTAAAGTGATCATGTCATCTTGAGAGTCATCAAAAGTGGTAACAAGCTGTAAATTTGATAAAATGTGTATCATTTGTGTTCTACCTAATCATTTTGATGTATGTGATGTGTGCTTGTTGCTTGATATGAAGAGATAGTGTGAAAATATGCAAAATGATAGTTTCTGCGAAATTTAATCTATTAGGTTAAAAACGTAATCTGTTAAATCTACTCCAGAGAGAGTTTCTTTGTTGTTTCAAACAGATTTAACCTCGTCTCTTAATCAATGGTTAAAAACTGTTTTGGATGATTGTGTTGACTCTAATATCTACATATCTAAATGCTTTGTGATTTGGATAAATGCATTGAATGACTATATTGATCATGCTATGATTGTTAAAACTAATATTTCACTTGGTGACATATGATAACGGTTGAAAATGTCATTATCTATGATGTAATTTCGACACTAAATGCACCCTTTTCTGCTTAGAAACTTGCTTGAAATCATGTTTTTACTTTAGTTTTGTGAATAAGATAGTTGAGGTTGAACTTAAGGATTTTATGACTAAATTCCCTTGTTTTAGTAGGTTAATGAAGTAATTTGGAAGAGGAGTCAAAGTATGAAGGAGTCAAAACTCAAGGAGCGAGCAGAACTGCAGAAAAAGTGAAAAAAAACATAGTGCTGAAAAATTCCGTGAGGCTTGGGCGCCCCTCAGGGGGCCTTGAGCGCCAGAAGCTGTCGTTCGACGCCCGGGCGCCCCACTTAGGGCGCTTGAGCACCAACGACATGGGCCGAACTTTGTTTCTGTTATGTCTTCGCTCTATTTAAAGGACCCAGGCGTCCTAGGTTTTGTATCTTTGGCTAGAACAGCACAACACCACACTCTTCCACTCTCTGAAGGCGGATTTGGAGGCGAAAGCTTCCATCCTCTACTTTGAGGGTTTTACTATCCATACTTTTCCATTATTCATCTAGTTTCTCCATGTCTATGGGGAACTAAACTCTATTTGTTGTTGGGACATGATGTAACCTTGTGAACTCTCATGTGTTTGAATTGATTCTTAATTCCATATGCTTTTTCATTAAGTGTTAGAGTAATTCATTTGTGCTTATTACATGCTTTGTTTAACTCATTCATCACATGATTTATGAATTGCATGAGTGTCGGGAGGTTCCTTACGATTCAGGTTCTTGTTGAATTCTTCCAAGAGTAATATTGCTCAGGGATGAGGGTATGAGTCTTGGTCGTCTTAAGCTCTTGATCTTCACATTTAATTACTAGGAATGCTAGGAATTGCATGAACTGGTGGTTAAGGACAGACTTATTCGCTGAGGGATCAAGTTTAGGTAATTTAGTGAGTGATGTTACTTTAATGCTTAAAGAAGAATTCTTACATACATGAGAGAGAACTTGGTGAAATCTAACCCCAATAACATACTCATCTCATATTAAACAACATCTGTTTATCACTGTGTTATTCTGTCATTGATCAAACTGCATTCATATTTAATGTTCTGTCTTTGCATCTTAAACCAATGATTTCGTTTTATTTAAGTCTTAATTAATCGAGTTATCATACAACTGTCTAGTGCCGACTGTCTTCAGGGATACGATACTTGGTCTTACCATTTTATATTACTTGTGCGATTTGGTACACTTGCCAATTCATCAACAACACAATTCAATGATCATAGTCTTTCTTTGCTTATACATTATAAAACGTAGGTTCATTTCATGATTATTGAATACTAACATTGCAAAATGTTGAGAAAGATGGTTTTGCAGGTATTGATGTGAGCAAAATAGGTCTATATACATGAACTTTGATTCTTGATCATATCTGCGAATATTAATGGATTAAACAGATTTCATAGTTGATTAAGTAATTTGAACTGCAGTTTTCATAATATGGCACATAAATTGATCATGTTATATCATTCATAAATCATACATATTAACATTCAATTACTGCAAATATCAAATTTATGATGATATTAACATGTTGAAATGTTGAGAAAGTGTTTTTACATGTGTTGGAGCAATCAAAACAGGTTCTAAAATCTTATACTCTATTAAAAATAAAATCTGCGAATTTTATTAGATTACACTGATTACAAAGTCGATTAAGTCTGTCAGATTTTTTAAATTTAATCTATTAGAGTATGAAACACTTGTCTTACTTGTTCTTACCTGGTTTTAACTGATTTCTATGATGTTAAACAGGTTTCAAATGTACTAATACACATGTTTAGCACAAGTTTCAAATCATAGAATGCATAGAACTCAAAATTGATTTAAAAATCATCATTCTTTTGATATGCATATCTGTGAACCATAATGCTTTGATACTACTCTGATTAAACTGGAATCATATTTTCTACTGCACTATATTTGACATATCTTTGTTCTTTGTGTATAATACTCTTTGATACATACACATTGCACATGATACATGAGTACTGGATCTAGTGTATGAATGCAAATATGTTATTTTCACTGTCATATACTTCATTGCATATTCATACTTATTTGATATTGCAAATTGCATCACAACCACTATATTTTACTGGACTAACACTCAATAATGTTGAGAAAAGTTGTGTTATGTAGGATTATTGCTGTAATGATCTTATATGTGTTATTGAACACATTCACTCAGCAGGATTTTAATCAGTTAGATTGTAATCAATCGATTAAAAAATGTTTCATTGGTTTGTAAGAGTATTTTTGCTGAAATAAACTACTTAACATGTTCATACTGTTATTCTATACATGTTTAGCATCAAAATGATTGCATATTGCTCAAAACTGTTTTTGAAAAATATTTCATATGCTTCATTTTTGAATATTGCATCTGATGTTGCAGAATCATTTAACTCTGATTGTAATTCATGTTTAATATCAATGAAATCAGATGTTTGCTTTAATCAGTCAGTATGGAAAATACCTTTGTTAATCTGATTGAAGTTGATTATGTTAAATATGAAGTTGAGTGTGTTATTGATTACTGTTTCATTAATACATTTGCATACTCATTTCTTATCTGTGATATTTCCTGTATATTATTGATTCTAAAATGCTTGATTTGTAAAGGTCTTGAAAGGTTTTACAGGAACATTGCTGACTCGAAGGATAAATCTGGAAAATCAAATCTCAGAACAGCAATGAAGTCGATTAAGATTGGGCACTAATCAACTGTGTTTCAACAGGGGTTTAAAGATTCCAAAAACTGGAATATCTAATATATTTAACTCTTGATATTTGTGATATAAACTGCTTATTCTTGTCTCTATTACATGTCTTGAAATGATAAAGAGATGAAATTGTTTTTGATGAATGAGAATTATATGATTAATGTTGTGATATTAGTGTGATATATCTGATATGCTTAGGTGCTGATATGTTGTAATATGCTCTAATACTGATTTTGTATACTGCATTATGTATCTGTAACTGGAGATGAATACATGTATAATGACAAGGAGAGTTGAAAACAAAAGGAGAAATCATGGGAAGATGGAAAAACATGATTATTATAAAAAGGTATGGGAAGCTAACCTTTTTATTATTGCGTCATTATGTGTGGAGAAATGTTTGAATGTTAGAGTGTGGAATGGTAATGCATGTTATGTTGGTGATTATAAAGGGATAGCTAAGTTTTAGGCAATGAATTCATGGTGGAATTCCAAATAACAGATCATGGACATTTCAATGGTGGAGGAGTATGTAAATGTGTTTTTAGATGAAGTACGTAGGTTACCATTGAGTAAAGAAAATGATTTCTCTATTAATTTGATTCCTAGAATATATCCACTATTTATGAATTTATAACCAATAGCTCTTGAAGAGTTATTTGAGTTGAAGAAACACATAGAAGAATTATTAGATAAGTAGTTCATCAGACCTAGTATCTCGTAATGGGAAATACCAATGCTACTCGTGAAGAAGAAGGATGAGAATTCAAGTTGTGCATAGATTAATACAGTTGAATAAAGTATAACTATCAAGAATAAATATCCTTTGCCATAGATTGATATCTGTTGGATCAAGAATAAATATCCTTTGTTACCTTGTTGAGTGCTAAAACACAATTTATTGATGGAAATATGAAATTTTTATGGTTTTAAATTGATTGGGGTTGTGTAATTTTTGATGGGTTGGTGTTAGCGGAGTTAGTGAAATTTTCAATTATATTTGGTTGTTATGTGCAGTATTTTGGTTGGAGAAATACCTTTTTGAAAGTTTGATATCCTTAGAAGTAAATTTCTAATTGGTAAAACAATAGGTTTTAGAAAAATTGATAATTAAAGTACGAAGTATTAGGTGAATTATTGTAAAGTAGTTTGAGATTATTGTACTTTTTAGAATTTGATTGGTGTATGTAATGTAAATTTGTGATTTATTTGGAGACATGAAATTAAATTTTTGTTGATGAATAAGTTTTTGTAAGGTTGATGATCTTGAAAAAGCTAAGAAATATTTTAAAAATACAAGTGTTAGTGAATTGATGATTTGATGAGAATTTTGATGGGCTTGGTGGAGTAGATTGTTAATACCTTAGTATATATTTTTAGTGTTTGATATTGGGATTTGATGATTATGGATTAGATAAAATACAATGTTGAGTAAGTTTAAGAATGAGTTGGTCTAACGTGGTCAATTGTATGATTTGGATTTTTGTTGAGTGTTGTTCAACTCGTTACCGTTGAGCCACATCCTTGAACTGTTGCATATTACTTAGAAAGTGAATTCTTTGTTTAGGAATTGTTGGGCGACACCATAGTGGCATTGGACACCAATACCACTGTAATTGAGAGCACTAGGCTGCAGTTTTTTGATGCTAAGCCGATGGCGATAAGTGTTGGACATTGGTCACCACTTTGTTTTAGTTTCTAAGCCACCTTAGTAAATTACAATTTCTACTTTGTTTACCATTGGATCATTTCTACTTTGTTTACCATTGGATCAAGATGAAATTTTGACAATTGGTTCATGATATATATGGTTCTTCAGTTTGACTGTAGTGATCGTCAATTGGAGGTACGAGGTTAGAGAAATCAATCCTGTATGGTTGCTTTATTTTATGTTTCTCTTTCTTCATTTTTCAAATTTAAGATCATCACTGTTTTAATGTATTGGTTGATTATAGGCACTTAATTATGGGTTTTTGTTTATTTTACTTCTCATATTGAAGGGTTTGTTACCAATAAAAAACATTGATGCTTTGAAGAGATTTTGATGATAATGCACTTGAAGATTTGAAGGAACAACTACATACATTATTAAAGCACCTTTTTTAGAAACATTTGTATTAGGCTTTATCTTTCAATTGTAAGCATTTAAATATCATGTAACTTACCTTTGTATTGATTTCTCTGAACAATAATCGATTATCTTAAGATAAATTCAAAAAGGATTCGTTTCGGAAATAATCGATTATCTCCGAAAGTTATAATTGTCCAGGATTCGACAATAATCGATTATCACATTTTTCAAAGCCCATAATGGCCTAAAATAATTGATTATCACTTTTGGTAATCGATTACATTTGGCAGTTAGGAGTTGTATTTTCATTTTCTGACCCTTGGCCTAAATAGAAGTCTCCTAAACCTTTTGAAGGTTACCTAAACTATTGAGAGTATAGAATTGGTTTTGAGGAAGCTCATGTGTTTAAGTGATTGCTTGATTAAGTTCTTGAAGAAGGAGAAGCTTGTCTTAGTGTGTCTAAGGTGAAAGCGGTTCTCTACCAAGTTTTTGAACATGCTCTTTATTCCCTCGTGTGTCGAAGGAATGTGTTTTCTTAGTGTTTAGTTCTTTATTCATCTTGTAACATCAAACTGATTTTAGTGAAAAGTTAATCACTTAATTTGAAGTAATTAACAATTGGACGTAGAATCTTTTGATTTGAACTAGTATAAAAATCATTTGTGTGATTTTTTTTATCTCTGCATCTCTTTACTTTCATTTGTTCGAAGAAATTTTTAAAAGGGAAAATGAGAATTTTTAATAAAACCAACTCACCCCTCTCCTCTTGGTTTTGTGTCCGATTTCACGCTCTTAAACATTCCACTGCGCGATACCAATTCATACAAGGTTTCCCGTTAGACAACATTGGTGTTCTCTTTTGTACTTCATACGTGATTGTTTAAAGCTATGAATGTATGTGGTGACTCAATGAAATGTGGTGCACTTTGTTAGTCTGTAGTGGTGAACTTGAGTGTTGACTCCACTCGTAAGGCTATTGGAAAGTAGTGGGGAGTGGTATACATTGTAAGTCTTTCTAGGAGAGTAGTGTGAAGGATAACTCTATGTTGCTGTATTAGAGGTAGACTTCACTAGAAAGCTCTTAAGAAGAGTGATGAAAAATGACACCTATGTACTTTATCCTTAAGGCTTGAGGGAGTATGGGAAGTGAACCCTATCCGTAAGGCTTGTGAGAATAGGAAGGGGCTTCACTCGTAAGGCTCTTGCGAAATCAAGAGAAGCGAACCCTATCCACAAGGCTTGTCAGAAGTAGGAAAGGGTTTTGCTCGTAAGGCTCTTGGGAAGTAGGGGAAGTGGACACTACAGTTATGTAAGGTTTGAGTGAGTTAATATATTAAGATTGATGTATATTGCTGTTTATGTTGTCTGATTTTTTTTATAACTCATCCTTATGTTGTTTGGGTGTGATTGTGATTATCTATTTTTGATGCTAATGAAGATGCATAGTTGTGAGGAGATATGCGAAGTTGACACCAAAATACATGGAGAGGAATATGCAAATAAAGATAACATATATGAATAATTCAAATATATACCTATACTTACATTCTAAAGGTATTCTAAGTAAAAAAATCCCTTACTATCCTCTATGTATATATATATATGTATATATATATATATATATATATATATATATATATATATATATATATATATATATATATATATATATATATATATATATATGGATTCAAAAATCCTATAAATATAGAATGAGAGAGTACCCATTCAATACTCTTTACTCACTTCTATAATATTATATTTCAATATTTTCTTTAAACTTTTATTGTCTTAAACATTATAAAGTCTTCTACGAGTGAATTTCTCCTTAACTTTTGAAGAACTTAATTTTTTTTTATCATAAATATATGCTCATTTCTTAAAAATTTCACTTATTTCATTTTAGAAACACTCTATTCATTGTTGACAAATAACATACCATGAACACACTTAAATATCATAAATCATAAATCCTCATACATATATCTTTTACAACACAATTGAGTATCTCATTATCAACTACGTTCTAAAGGTAAAGTTTAACTACAAATTCATTAATTGAAAAGACAACTAAACAATAAAAAAAACATAATATTGTATAATTTAGTTTTTTTTTAAATAACAAAATTGGCATAACAATTATAAATATTAGCCAAATTACTTAATGAAATTGATGTATAGATTAAATATGTTTTTAGTCATGAATTTTGATGTACAATTGAAATTCTCCTCTTTATAAAAATTTTAATAGATTTTTATTTTTAAACTTTAAAAATAAATAAATACAATCTTTTTTTTATACTAATAATTTCAAGCATCATTTATTTATTTTTATTGAATGTATTTTATCAATCTTATCACAAATTAACAAAAAAAACTAATATAAAATTCTTCACCATGTAAAATCAACTTTCTTTTTCATCTTTATTATCCATATACTTGAATTTCTAATGGCTTATCACTTTCAATTTATCTTTATTTTTTTATATCCCTAAACAGAGTTTTAAGTTTTTTTCTAAATAATCTATCAATAATTAAAATATATTTGTATCAATAGAGCATTATTTATAAAGTATTATATATATATATATATATATATATATATATATATATATATATATATATATATATATATATATATATATATATATGTTTAAGAAGAATATTGAAAATACTTTGCAGTATAAATTTTATCTAAACAAGACTTGAACATGGACGTGAAGACACGAAATAAATTGGGTTTTATCCCTCAGCCATATGAGAGATTTATTGAAATGGTTTATGTTAGAAGGAACTGGTTAGCTTTTCATCCAAAACGGCACAATTCTTTAAAAGAGAAAGAGTAGTATTTTCGGAAGGCTAAAATTGTACTTTTGAGGATTGACTTTCAATTGATCAAGAACATGGAAAAAAATAATTAAGTGAGTATTTTTTTTCTGAAATTAATTTATATTATAGCTTCTTGATTCTTGAATAAAGGTGAAAAAAAAGGAAATATAGATAAATGATTTAGTTGGTTATTGAATATCTACAATATAATATATAAGATATCGTAATTTTGTTATAACCAATATAATATATATATATATATATACACTCATTTTTAAATATTTTGTAATTGTTTAAATTCAGTTGATTTGATTCATATGAAAAAAATCTAAATTTTTAATGATATAAAATTATAAATACATGAAACAATGTAAAAAGTTTTAAATTAATAAAAATAATTAAATTATACAAAAAAGTTGAAATTGAAGACAATTTATGCAAAATAATAAATATTATTTTTAACAAATAAGTTACAAATTATAGATGTATAAGATTTGATGCTTATTTCATAAGTTAATGGTTACATCAAAATTTAAGTTCATTGAAATATGACTTGGGCTTGAAGGAACTGTTTATCTATTAAGTTTCTGTTAAATCTTTAACAGAGATTAGTCTCCCTGTTAAATCTTTTCAAAATAAAAAATAATCAGGAACCTATATCATCTGACTGAAAGAAAAAAGAAAAACCTGACCGAAAAATTAAGAAAAGAAATTGAAACGTTGCATTGAAAAAAGCTTAGACACTCAACTATGTTTAAATATACCTACTGGTTTGAATCAAATTCGAAAATAAACCGAATCTGAATATTTGTTAGCACAAATTAATAATATTTTAACACGAATATACGAAACAAACTTGTTTCAAAACCTAAAAATTGAATCACGTAAACGACGAAAGTTTAATAAATTTGATCTGAATTACATAATTAAGATTTTACAAGAAGAGATCAAATTCTTTAATTCAATATATAAAAACTAAATCACTGAAACAAAATTCATATACTTTCCAGTATAAAAAATTACTAAATGAAAGTAAATTAAATATTAAAGATAAAAAAAAATAACAGAGGTACCGATTTCAACAAAGAGTTATCACAAATTAAAAAAAGAAAACCTAATTTGAAGATGAATAGGATATTGGTTCACCCGAGAGAGGAGTTGTGAGGGTTGGCGCGTTGCCTAGTTCGGATGATGGCGCAAGAGCGACCGCCGGAGAGAGTGTTATAATCTTGAGTATAAAAAATGAGATTGACGTGACTCTGCACCTTGTGTTCGTCATCGGCGAAGATATCACATAGAGCAATGATGTAATCCAGAGGCAATTCACCTGTTATCCGCAGCGCATGGTTGACGCCTCGAAACATGTCTTTGCATACAATACGATTGAAATCGAAGACTCCATAAAGGGACGAATCCAGCGGTGGTGGAGGCACTGGATTCAGTTGTTGCCTCAGGCACTGCTCTATGGGGCTCGGTATGCTCACTGAAGTTGTTATCGTCAGTGCCAAAAGAAGCATCGCAACAGCAATCGCTCGTGAAGACATTGGAACGTGGGAACCTGATTTTGATGCTGAAATCTTAGGGTACTGTTCAATGTTTCAGGTATCTCTTCTTCGATGGATTTGAGAATTTTCGTTCTTCCCCTTTATATAGAATTTAACTATCATCTTTTATTATTCTCTTTAAATTCCCTATCTTTTTTCCCCGGAAAAGAAAATATATTTTGTCAATATCATTATCTTTATATATCTATAATTCTTTATCATATTTTTCAAATATATTTTTATATTAAAAATCAAGTTTATCTTTAATCAGTGAAACTATATTGTGTTTATTTTCTTAATGATAATAAAAAAATTATTATTATCATTGTTATTATTATAATCATAAAATTCAATATAAATAATATTTGTAATTTTATTATAAATATTTTTATTTATTTTATAATTAATTCTATAATTAACAACTTAGTTACAAAAAATTAATCAAAATAAAAAAATGATTAAAAGTGAAAAACGATAAAATTGATAAAATAAATATTTTAATTTAAAAAACTTTGATAAATTTGAAAAAAATGATTATTTCAATTTAAAAAACAAAATACGAACACTAAAAAAATCTTATATATAGATATATATATATATATATATAGATGTAATTATTTAGTTATGAAATTAATGTATAAATAATTTTTATAATTTTATTGTAAAGATCTTTTATTTATTTTATCGGTAACTATATAATTAAAAAATAGTTAGGTTTAAAAAAATTGAACAATTTAAAAAAAATAAAAAACCGTTACATTTACAGAAATAATAAAATTAATAAAATAATTATTTTAATTCAAAAAATAAATTTAAAAAATAATTATAGAAAAAAAAGGAGAATCTCTCATAATAGATATATAAACTGTAATTATTATTCCTTGATAATGTAAAACAGTTTTACACTACCCGTTGATTACTAATTACCACCATAAATCTTTTAAAATAACAAATATAAAAACTAACAACCTTATCATAAATAATAGTTAAATTATATCTTTTAAAATATTAAACATAAAAGATTGCACATATGAATTTTGCTTCAATCAAAATGATTGACAAATATGCATCTTATAAATGCGTATGATGAAAATGAATGTTCTATATATTTGTGTTGAAGCAAAATATGCAAAGAAACCTTTTAATCATGTCACTTCCAGAAGCATTGAATTGCTTGAACTGATACATTCTGACTTGGCTGATTTTAAAAACACAATGTGGCAAAAAAATTATATAACTTTTGCTGATGCCTTTTCCAGATATACGAAAATTTATTTTTTTCAAATCAAAAGATGAGGATGTTAAAATGTTTTTAAAATATAAATCTGAAGTAGAAAATCAATTTTGAATAAAAATATTAAAAAGGCTTAGGTTTGATAGAGGTATAAATATAGTAAGAATTCTCTTAAAGCATTATGCATTGAAAATGAAAATGGTATTATACATCAAACTTATTCTTATACACCTATCTCCAATGCATAACGAAACACATATTCAAATTATTTTTCTCTCTTATACATTCTAAAGAGTGGATTAGTGATTTGCTGTGAACATGATGTTGGTACAAATTAATTACTTATCATGGAAAATCATAGCTAAACAACTTGAATGTTCGCAGTGAATTAGTTTCTTGAACTTTGAAATAACTTCATGATAAAAAAAGAAAAAAAAAAACTTTACATGACTTGAAGTACTATTAACAAGAGTTGTAGGAAATCAATTAGCCTTATAGAAAGCTATGATAGGATCATAAATAATTTGGTTAGCATTGACAGCCCTAACAAAATCAAGGTGAGCATAATTTTCTTTGAACAGTACCACAAGCTTGTTCCCATCATGATGTTGGAGGTCATTGAGCAAAACCTGCACATCATTTACATCAGATAGCAGGTCTTGCCCTCCATAGGTCACAAAAAGAGGGAATTCATTTGGAATGGCTGTCATGTCATAAAGAGGAGGAACTGCTTGTCCATAGTGCTTCATGTTATCTCCTTCATCACCATAATCATATTTTGCTATTTTTCCAGTTTTGATCACTGTTCCAAATCAATAGGAACAAATATCAACAACAACAGATTCATGTAGAACCAAGGAGCCTGTCTTTTATAAATATCAAGTCTTCATACAAAAAATCTATAAACTAAAATTAGTTTATATACGGTTAATTTGTAAAAGTATTCTTGTTTTAGTTTATGAATAAATTAGTTTTAACTTATGGAGTTTTTCCTTTTCCTTTTTTGTTTTTCCTTATTTTTTCATACAAGTTCTTATCTATAAATTTATTGAAATGGGTCTTACAAGAATGCATAAAAGAAGTGTTTCAAAATCAAATCACATAACAAAAATGTTACCGACTAATAGACTTACTTTGAGATAGGTGGATCAAATTCTTAGTTGCGGTTGGCTCAGAAGAGACATCAGTCATGGATGAATTTAGGCAGCAGTTTGGACCTAAAGTTTGAGTGTAACAATATAGAAATATAGTGTAATTATTTTCATGAATCAGAATCATAATATATACATAAAGTGAATTTATTTTCTGGTCAAGTTAGTAACATTTATAGCACCTGTGACAAGTGACATTAGGTTTGAGCAGTTCAAGTTCAGTTTATTGCAGATGTTTTCCACAAAATTTGATGCAGCACCCCCCCTGCTCATTAGGAAACATTGCAACTACTCATACACTTTGCAAAAAGAGATAGCAAATTTCAAAGATCAAGGTTTTTTCTGGTACCCGTTTGGATTGAATTCACGGATTCCTAACCAGTACATGTCCTGTCATATTAAGAAAAAGGAAAATATTTTCATCAATCAAATTGTATTCAGTAGAAATTTTAATTCCAAGACAAATCATCTTCTATCTCTCACATTAGCTATAAATGTATCAGCTGCAATCTTTGTCACCAGTGATGAAATTTGATTCATATGAGCAATTGGGCAAAGAAGTGAAGCTGATCTTAACATGTTCAGCCCTTGTCCTTGCGACAAAGCAGCTAAAGCCATTAAGGTTCCCTGAAATTTCAGGTCATTATGTTAAACTCATACAAACTAGAAATATGACATTTTTAGACTCTACAACATTATACAGGAACTACAACTATGTTCAATATTACGTAAGAGAATCTAAAAAGAAAAACAGAAACAAATTATAAGAACTCACCAAGGAATGACCTGCATAGTGCATTGTCTGACCAGTATAGTTGTAGACATATTGGACGAAAGCAGAAAGATCATAATCGGCCAATTCATCCCAAGACCAATCCCAATAAGCCTACACATAAGAATGAAGAAAAGCAAATTATCCATCACATAGTCTGAAACATGAAATGCATATGTATATATCTATTATTCTCATCAGAGAAAGAACCTGGTCATTAGTATCAAGTGATTTATGGCCGTTGCTGTACTTTGTCCCACGAACATTGGCAAGCCACACATCAAACCCATTATCTGCTAAGATAAACCCCAATGATTCATCTGGAGAATTCACCAGCCATGTTGAAGCATCCTGTAATGTTATAACATCACTTCTCAGATTTTCATGTTCTTTATCTTGTTTAGTTTTCTCATTTCTTTTCAAACATCACTGTTAACTCTACGTTCAAAAAGGGTAAATCACCACTCTGATCCTTAAAGTATACAATTCAATCATATTAGTCTCTCAACCTAACCTTTTATAGTTTAGTTACTTTCAGGAACAAAAATGTTACATTGTTCTACACTTTTAAAGGCATAGAAAACAAACAATGTTTTTTGCTACTACTATTACTTGTCTATCTCTGCATTAACACAACTTACACTAAAGATGCCATGCTGCAATAGCACCGGCGGTTGATCGGCCTTCTTGCCGGACCGCCCAGCTGGCATCCTCTGCAGGCTTAGGATGTAGCCATCCTGAGTTGTAACCTGCCTCCAACAGAAACAATCACTGATCAAAATGCCTTCACAATCATCACCAAGTAGATTCAACAGAACGGTAGCATGTGTACGTACCTTGTGTTCTTCACATGTGTAACCTTGTGTCTCTACCATAGTTTTGCAGATACCATCAACATTATCATCAATAACTGGATAAGATGTGAGCCATTGATGGCCTAGACGAAGTGTTTTTCTCCCTTGAGCTCCTGCTGCCATGCAAAGCAGGACTAGTGAAAACAGACTAACAACAACGTCGGCCATTGGAAAAATGTGTTTGTTTATGTTCCATGGATTGTGAGACGACAGTTATATATGCATGGAGAAAGTTGAAGACGGCTGTGCCTAAGATGCTTGTAACATGTCTTCATTCTCATTGTTAACTCAACGTTCAAACCAAGGCACTGAAATGGGTATGGATGATTATTACGTTATCCGATGTAGCAATTAGCATGAGTTATTAATAAACCACACATAATTCTAAATTACGGTCATCATGGCTCTATACCGACGGTGACTGCGCTCGTTATGGAGATGCTATTATATGTTTGTATCCAACATATAAAAATAATTACATAATTATGTCAAGGTGTTTATAGTATTTGTAAACTTAATAAATTTTAATTTTAAATTTTAAATTTATGTGACACTGATTAATGAATAATATTTTTATTATAAATATTATTATTTCAAACTAAATATCACAAATAGATTTTTTTATAATTGCATTTAATATTGTATTGTTATACTAATTATTATTTCAACCCAAATATTATTAATACTTCTTTTGTTATAATATATTCTTTACTGTTTTATTATTAATATAATTTGATTATATGTACACTATGGATGATCATAATATAATGTTAAAGTCTCACCCTAATATCATGGTAAGGAAGCTTTTATTTGGAACAAATTACGTTAGTTTAATACGTGGAAGCCTGCTGCTATTTTGACCTGTCTCACACGACACTTCAACTGTCCTATGGTAACTTAATCAAAGGTCAAAACTAAAAATCACTTATGATAAATTTATTTAATAGAATCAGGTTTATATAATCCAAATATGTGTCTGATATAACCAGTTCAGACAACTAACCTTTTTGAAAAATAAAAACAAGACACGTGTAAAGATTTTCTACTTGAAAACATTTGGCACTATATTTTTCTATTTGATAGTAATTAACTCAAAATTATAATCTTTAAAAAAAAATCCATCCTTATCTCATATTTAATCTCTTTTAATCAAATAAGTATATGAGACTATTGTCATCCGTAAAAACCTCAAATATATAACACTATAAATATAATGTCTCCATATTTTGAATGCAAAAAAAATAACAGTTAGTTTTAGTTTTAGATCATGAGTGGATAGTTTTTCTCATGTGCTCATACAAGCTGCTTATGCTACTATATATCCTTTTATCTTGCATAAGAACACACACTAGTCCTATTCTTGAAGCATAAATATATCCAATAGAATCAAGTAATTCTTAAAAACAAGAGAAATAGTTAATCTTTTCTTGAGTTCACATTTTTCTGTCCATACAAAAGTATGACCTTTCTTGGTGAGTTGACTTTGAAACACATGAAAAATTCTAGTGGGGTTGGGGTTGAGTATACTTTTTAAAATCTTTTCGCAAATAAGTATTAAACATTTGAGATTTTGAACACTATTTAACAAAGCGTTTAAGAACACAACTAAACAAGACAAGCTTATGTTAATACCGGTTAACTCAAACTGATTTACGTCCAATTCTCTCTTAAACACACTTAAGGAGTTTCACCGATCATTAAAAATTACAATAAGTATTACCATTCTTGGTTTACAAACTACCCAACTGGATATACGAGTTTATCCTCCTGGGTTAACACTAATCTTCCTAACTAGATCTTTTAGCTCAACTGAACTAAACAACCAAATGTTTTGATTCTTTTTAGAATTTACAAATACAATAAAAGTGTTTTAGAAAAAACAAGTACATATCAAAGCTCTCGATGAGAGTATGTTTTTAGTACAATGAAATCCATATAATTGTAAAACTTTTTCTTAAACAAAGAAAACATTAGACGATCGAAGCTTCAAGAGAAACAACGTAAAATTCAAAGATCAATTCATTTTTTTCATCTTTTCTTCGAGTCCTCTTTAATCGCCTTCTTCGAGAAAGATCCGTTACACAAACACTACAAGAAAATCGTTGAATACTGATGGATAATTACCGACTGGCCACTGTCTTTTGGTAAACGTGCTTTACCGACGGACACTCTGATTGGTATTTACTGAAGGAATATTTTGTTAGTAAGGTAATCATATTTTAACTTACTGACGGATCATTGACCTACGGTATGTTCTTCGATGATAAAGGAAAACAATTTCTCTTTTCCCTCCTCTTTTCTTCGTCTTCTTCATGGTTCGTTCTCCAAAGCTTTTGAGGAATCTTGACCATGGATGCATGCAACGTGAAATTCTGGTGGTTGTCGATGTTATTGAACTCCATTGCCCTAGTTCATCAACTAGGTGTAGTGCCCTAGGTCAGTCACGAACACCTTTGCCCTTGTTCGTAACCCTTGCTCGTCACGAAGCTGGATTACCCTAAATTGTGGTTGGGTTTTTATTTGTGGTGGCCGTAGTTGGTGCCAATAGGAGGAAAAAGGTGAGAATTTCTCTTGTCCTACCCCTTTTGATGTTGTCTTCTAGTTTTGCGATTTCCTCTTTCGATTTTCGTCATTGATGGACTATGCCTTCACCTTCACCGATTATGTTCTTATATTGAACTCCAATGTTGTTCTCTTTGCCAACCTCAATTCCCCTAGGTCGTCCTCAACCTGCATTACTCTAAGGCCACTTAACGACAGTTCTGTTGTGAGAGAACGGGTGGTGGTCCAAATAGGATGTTGTCGTTGAGATATACTTGTTGAGGGACGTCGCTGCCAACTTTAGTGGAGTTTTCCTATGTTGCCATGGTGAATAGAGGCTGCTATTGTTGAGCCAACTGTGATCGGGGGAATCCAAAGAGAGGCCCTACTGTGCAAGTCAATAATAACTGTCCAAATTGAAACCCTAGTATGGAATTTGTTCAAATTGAAACCCTTGTGCAATCTGTCCAAATTCAATCCCCAATGTTGTGTGGATTTTTTCCAAATTGAAGCCCCTGTGTTGTGTGCAATGACATTAACATTTCGTTGTTGTTTTGTGCAATGAATAGGCGTAGCATTTTGGGTATGTTATTTTTAAATTTTCAGTTGAGCAATGTATAGGATGCTAATTGAATCATTGTTTGCATCACAGATTGGTTGATAGCGTTGTCACGCTTATTATGTTGTCATTCATAGGTGGAAATGGTGGTTTTAGGTTTTGTCCTTTGTCTTTGTTGGTTAGGTTGCATTGTTCATATTGTCTCACAATTTCAGACTTGTTTATGGAATTGGATATGCATAATTGCATTTGAATTTATAAAAGCATACTTTATATTTATTCTTCTCACTATGTTTGACAGATTTCTTAGGCAAAGAGATAGTCATCTTGGAATAGAGGTAGTAAATACTTTAAGTGTTATTCATTGAACTGTGTTATGGCCTTTGTATTGATTTTTCTTGATTCCATTGGGTTGGACATATATGTTTGTTGTATGAGTGTGTAGTGATCCAAATTATGTAAATGTCTATACCTCATGCGAATGTACCTTATAAATTCTTTTGGTATGAAGTGAAACTTGCGTGATGGGGGATGATGGAGGAGGAGCCTCTCACACTCTCAGAAAGAAGGAACCCATAGATATAAAACGAGAGAGAGAGGATGATGCGCAATCAATGGTTCGGAGCAATTTTTTGTTAATGGTTGCAATTAATCAAACTGTAAAATATAGCTAATAATCATAATAGCAAAGATTAGGGTTCAATTAATACCTTCTCTCTTTTCCCCAAAACCCTAAATGAGAGAAAAATGCAGAAGACCACGACACAAGACTGAAAACGAGTTGACAAGATCAAAGCATTACAAGGAGACTAACAAGAGCATGAGAGCACGAAATGACGAGATTAGATAAGGAGAGAAGAGAAATAGAAACAAAAGAAGAGAAAAGCAAGAGAGTGAGATGTAACAAGAAGGATGAGGAATAATACTAAAAAGAGGAAAGACATAACAAAATCAAATATATTATGCCACTTAAATGACTAATCATAGTATCTCTTTTTTAAATTAAAAATAATATATTAAATTTTTATTTTATTTCAAAATTATCATCAGTCTCACTTATTATAAGTATTAATAATAATCGACATAATTTCTTTTATCATATTTAAAATTGTATTATCATTTCACACACAAATTACGATCTAAGGTTTAAAGATTACAAGTTTATACTTTTTTTTTAATATTTTAAAAAGGAGTAATTTTTATGAGATCACTTTGATGATATGTTTTTCTCTTTTATTAATTAGTTTCAACATGCATAAAAAAAGACTTAAGTGCTTACTTCGTCTCCATATTAAGAGGTAAATTTTTGTTTAGTACCCAATTTTAAAAATGAAGACATTGTGTCCCTATGTTATAAAAAGTATATGTATAAGGTCCACAAAGAAAGAACAAGTTCAACAAATCATCAAAGAAAAAGCTGAACAAGATAGAAAAGAGAGAAAAAAAGCTGGACAACAGAAGAGAGAAAAGAACAAGCACGACCACATCAGTATGGACTTAATGTCGTTGCTGTCAACTTAACGGACATGACCTTATTCATACACTTTTCATAACATAAAGACTCAATGTCTTTATTTTTAAAACCGGATACTAAATAGAAATTCGCCTGAAAACGATGTAAGCATTTAAGTCCATAAAAAAAAACTAACTTAATTAATGATTTGACATGGTTGTTGGAGTCTTTCAATTATAACGCGCTTTATGAGCATTGAGTCTTTTGGGACTCGCTTTAGTTACAGAGAAAAAGAAATTATTTTGAAGCAAAAGCACGTCCATTTATAGTTCATAATTTTTTATAATATTCCAAAAAAAAAAATACTCCGGCAAACATGGCATGACAGAACGCTAGAAAATTTGTTTTTATACAGTAAACATCGCTTTGGTTCGTGTGCTTAAAGAAAAGTAATACACAATCTAAAGAAGTGTCCCCACTGCTTATCCTAAAATAAAAAATTAAAGCTTGTTTTCATTTTCTTTTTACACCTACTTTTTCTTCTAACAACCCAAACTTTTTTCCTTTTCCTCTCTTCCCATGAATAATCTTTTTACATTTAGAGAAAAAGAAAAAAAAATTAAGAAGTTAGTGATAGGTGTTATTTTTATTTACCATAATAAATTATTATTTATTTAAATATAATTAATTTTAAAAATTAAATTAATAATTTATAATAAAAATGAGAATATATGTGCACGTAATGCATATATTTTGCACTAGTAAACTAATACTATTTATTATATGGCATTATGGTATGAAAATATTAAGAAGTTCATAGAATAACAATGCAATAGTGAGAAGAAAGTTGATAAAGGAGAAAAAAGACAAAAGAGAAGCCAGAAAAAAGTAGGATGAGAAAGATATCAAGTTCTCATTATTCTGGGAAGAGATACAGGAAAATAAATATATAGGAAAGGAAACTGAAACAGAATGACAGAAACTAAAATAGAATAACAGAAATTACAATCCTAATTGTAAACCAAGCAATGCAGGTCAATGAGACCGATCGGTGTAATGAATCAACACAACCGAGCGATTCAGGTTAGAGATACCGAGTAGTGCATTGAGTCAATACAAGAGCGATCGTCACAACAGTATAACCGAACGGTGTAATGAATCAACACAACTGAGCGGTGCGTTGAGTCAATACAAGAGCGAACAATATATCTGTTATCAGCCTCCCTCAAGCTGGGCGTAAATATTTTGAAGACCCAGCTTGGAACGCAAAAGTTGAAAAGCAAGAGGAGGTAAAGGTTTAGTTAGTATGTCAGTTATCTGCATGGTTATGGAGATAGGAAGTAATTTGATCAATCCAGCAGCAACCTTTTCACGAACAAGATGACAGTCAATATCAATATGCTTTGTGTGTTCATGAAAAACTTGATTAGAGGCGATTTGTATTGTAGATTGATTGTCACAGTAGACAAGAGCAGGAGAAATGTAAGGAACGTGTAGATCATGAAGTAAGTAAGTGAGCCATTGGAGTTCACACACTATGCTGGCTAGCGAGCGGTATTCAGCCTCAGAAGAGCTACGAGAAACAGTCGATTGTTTCTTGGAGTGTCATGAAATGAGTGAACTTCCGAGGTAGACAACAAATCCAGTGACCGATCGGCGAGTATCAGGACAAGTGGCCCAATAAGAATCATAGAAGTCTTTTAGTTGAATGGTAGAATTATGTGGGAGAAAAATACCAGCACCAGGTGTACCTTTGAGATATCGTAAAATACGAGTAGTAGCTTGTTGATGAGCATATGTTGGAGCAGACATGAACTGACTGAGTGATTAACAGCAAAAGTAATATCCGGACGAGTGGTGGTAAGGTATATGAGTTTTCCAATGAGTCGACGATAGGAAGCAACGACAACATCATCCAATGATCGATGGGTAGGTAAAGGTGGTTATTTGTTAACCATGGGAGTAGGGACAGAGGAGCAGTTAAGCAAGCCAGTTTCAGTAAGGAGATCCAGAACATACTTTCGTTGGCTAAGATGGATTCCATTGGAGTTGTGTGCAACCTCAAGACCGAGAAAGTAAGTTAAATTACCAAGATTCTTTATACGAAAGGTAGAATGGAGAAGGTTGGTAATACGTTGTATTTCTCCATTATTGTTGCCGGTTATGATGATATCATCAACATAAATGAGAAGTGTTGTAATGTAATCATCATCATGTTGTAGAAAAAGAGAATTGTCAGAAGTGGAACAAGTATAATTATTTGAGAGTAAGAAATGATGTAGCTTAGCATACCATTGTCGCCCAGCTTGTTTAAGACAATATAAAGACCTTTGCAGTTTGCAACTTGATTTGTAGTTGAAGTGGTAAGGCCTGGAGGAACTTTCATATAGACATCTTCATGACGATCACCATGTAGAAAAGCATTGTTAACATCATATTGTTTGAGTGACCAATTCTTGGAAGCATCAATGGCAAGAAGAAGCCGAACGGTAGTGAGTTTGACCACAGGTGCAAAAGTATCGAAGCAGTCTAACCCTTCAATCTGGTTATATCCTTTGGTGAGCAGACGTGCTTTATATCGATCGATCGAGCCATCAGAGTTATATTTGATTTTATAAACCCATCGACAACCAATAATAGTTTTATTAGGTGGTAAAGTGGTTAGAACCCAAGTATTATTAGCCTGTAGAGCATCAAGCTCAGCACGCATAACAGTAACCCATTGAGGTTATTTTGAAGCAACAAAATAAGATGTTGGTTCAATATTAGATGAAATAGATAAAATGGTATGCTTAAATGAGTAGAAAGACGATCATAATTAAGATAATTCTTGATAGGATAGCGAACAATACTGTTAGTTTTAAAATCATTTAAATAAGCAGGAATCTTACGTGGTCTAGAAGACTGTCTTATAGTAGCAGAAGTATCATTACCAGTATCATCAATTGGAGTGATATCAGTGGATGTGCTATGAGGAATGTCATTAGTGCAAGGAATAGTTGGAATAGATAAAGTGTCAGCAGTAGTATAACCGATCGGTAAAAGATCATCATAGTTATTGGTGTAATTATTGGGCAAAGGTAGAGATAAAGAGTTGTCGGTTTTATGAGTATTTTTATATGGGAAAATATTTTCATGGAAAATAACATTACGGGATATATCAACCTTATGGTTTTTGAGATTTAAAAAGAGATAACCTTTCGGATGCTGTTTAAAACCTAAGAAAATGCCAGGGACAGCACGATCATCAAACTTCTTTCTGTGAGCACTAATGGTGTTGGCATAGCAGAGACAACTAAAGATACACAACATTGAGAGGTCACAAGGAGATCCATGAAGATGTTCATATGGTGTATCATTCTGTAAGACATGTGTGGACATCTGATTGATCAAAAAAACATGTTGGGCTGCATAACACCAGAAAACAGTTGGGAGATATGAGTGAAAAAGTAAGGCACGAGTGATATTTAAGATGTGTTGGTGTTTACATTCGACAACACCATTTTGTTCAAGAGTTTCAACACAAGTAGTGTGATGATTAATGCCCTTGTTGGAAAAAAGATCATGCATAATGAATTCAACACCATTGTCAGTTCGTATAGTTTTTACCTTTTTATTGTTTTGAGTTTCTATATTGCAAAGAAAAGTAAGAATGTGATTTTTAACAGAAGATTTATCTAACATAGGTGTAATCCAGCTGTAGCGAGAAAAATTATCAATTATGGTTAACAAGTATTTAAAACCATTCATAGAAGCAGTACAGGGATCCCATATATCAATGTGCAGTAAATCAAAAGAAGACAATGAATGAGATTTACTAGCAGTGTAAGGGAGTTTCTTTTGTTTAGCTCGATGACACACATCACAAGGAACCTGAGTATCATTTTTTATATAAACATGTTTGTTTTTTAAAAGATGTAACTTGTCATTTGAAAGGTGCCCAAGACGAGCATGCCATAAATTTGGATTCTGAATAGAGCAAATTAAGGACTGCAACTAGTATCATGTTTACAAGCAGATGAGTCAAAGAGGTATAAGCCATTGTGGTGTCTAATCAAACCAATCTTCTCTTGACTTTGTGTGTCCTGCATAATGCAGCCATAAGAAGAAAAAATTAATGTACAATTAAGGTTTGCGATAAGCTGTGAAACAGAGATAAGATTGAAAGAAAAGTCAGGTATATAGAGGACATTAGAGAGACAAAACTTAGGATTTAACCGAACGATACCCTTGTAATGAGCATGTATAATTTTGCCATTGGGTAAAGTGATGGGAATAGGAGTAATCTTTTGATAGAAAGAAAAAGATTTTAAAGAAATGCAAACATGGTCGGTGGCACCAGAATCAAGAAGCCATGTATTAGGAGAATGCACTTGAAGAGCTGAAACAATATTACTTGGAGAAGTGTTTGTGGAGAGTGTTCCGACTTGATTGATGTGCACATTAGAACTGTTAGGCTCATATTATTTGAATAATTCTGCGACAATCTGATATTGTTGAGGCGTGAGTTGAATGGTCTCGGTAGAAGGTCGTTCTTAATCCAAGCCGTTCGGTTGACTATCACCATGAGTGGATGAAACAACATTGTGAATCTGGCTGATCTTATTGTTGAAGGGCTTATGACTGGGAGGATAACCATGTTTCTTGAAACAAACATCTATGGTGTGCCTAGTTTTATGACAATAAGTGCAAATCTTACGAGTATTGTTATTTGCGGTTTTGACCGAACGATGATCTTGACTGGGGAAGCCATGTTTTTTGAAGCAAGAACTTTCTTGGTGGCCGACCCGGTTGCAATAAGTGCAAGTAACAAGAGTAGAACCGTTCAGTGGGGAGGAGAAATTAGAGAATGAAGTGGATTTCACGGGAGCAGTGACATGGTCGGTCACTAACTGACGTTCTTGTTAAATAACAAGTGAAAAATTTTGGAAATGGGAGGAAGAGGATCAAGAAGAAGAATATGAGATTGTATGTTGGTATAATTATCATTCAAACCTCGTAGAAGTTGCATGACACGATCTTCATGTTTCCGTTGAGAAAGAATCGAAGAAACGGTACAAGAACATTTGTGCTGACAAATGCAGACGGGATCTGGGCGGAAACTGTCAAGTTCATCCCAAATAACTCTGAGTTTGGTGAAGAAGTCGGTGACGGAGAGCTCGCCTTGGGACAGGGTGGTAGCTTCCATTTGTAATGTTGAAATTCTAGCAAGATCACCTTGGGCAAAGTGGTTCTTCAGGTCATTCCATATATCAATAGCGTGATCCATCCATATGAGGCTTTCACGAATGGAAGGAGAAACAGAATGCAGGAGCCATGAAACAACCATACTATTGCAGCGGAGCCAAACAAGGAAGGAAGCATCAGTCTTGGCAAGTTGAATAGTTGATCCGAGAACAAACTCTACCTTGTTCTTGGCAGAAAGAGCCGTAATGAAGGATCTGCTCCATGAATGATAGTTTGTGGTGTTGAGAACGGGTGATACAAGGGATATGACAGGGTTTTCATTGGGGTGAAGGTAAATATATGAATGGATAAAATCTTGGCTTGAGGGATGTGATTCAGTGGTTGCCATTGAAGGAAGGAAGAACAAGAACAAGAGTGCAGAATATCAGAAAACAACGGAGATTTCTTCTGATACCATCATAGAATAACAATGCAATAGTGGAAAAGAAAGCTGATAAAGGAGAGAAAAGAGAAAAGAGAAGCCAAAGAAAAGTAGACTGAGAAAGATATCAAGTTTTCATTATTCTGGGAAGAGATACAGGAAAATAAATATATAGGAAAGGAAACTGAAACAGAATAACAGAAACTACAATCCTAATTTTAAACCAAGCAATGCAGGTCAGTGAGACCGATCGGTGTAATGAATCAACACAACCGAGCGATTCAGGTTAGTGATACCAAACGGTGCATTGAGGCAATACAAGAGTGATCGTCACAACAATATAACCGAACGGTGTAATGAATCAACACAACCGAGAAGTGCATTGAGTCAATACAAGAGCGATCAACACAATACAAGAGCGAACAATATATCTGTTATCAGAAGTGAGTTTTTAAGCTTAACTCAACCCCACAAAATCGGCTTGTAAGGTGAGGTTTGTACCTTACTTATATATTATAAATTGGCCTTATCTCTAGTCGATGTGCGACTTCTAACACACTCCTTTCATGACGAAGTATAGACATCTCGTGTGTGATAGTAGAAATTGGGTGGTTCTATAGTGGTCCGACAATGGGTGGAAACAGAAATGCCTACTTAGAACTCACTAGAATAGGCTATAACCATGACTCTTATACCATATTAAGAAGTGAGTTTTTAAGCCTAACTCAATCCTATAAAACCGGCTTGTAAGATGAAGTTTGCACCAAACTTATATATTATAAATTGACCTTATTTCTTGTGGGCTTCCAACATGGAATGCTTTGAAAAGAAAACATTTGGCTGTGGAGAATGTTTTCTTGCATACACCAACTCTATGTGCCAGATTGTTTGAATTTTGCACAAATGAATCACTAGTAATGGTAAATTTCATCACAGACCCACATATCAAGAAGTACATGGATGGTTCACGCAGAAAGGGTTCATATTTTTGGTCCAAATTCAAAACTTACAGCAAAAATATCAACTTTTTCTTAATATTTTTGAATTTAATATTGAGTCTCTTTCACGTTCGAGTACTAGCACTAATTTGATTTGTCAAAGATATAAAAAAGAAGGAAGGAAGGAAAGGACGTTCTTTTCGGGCTTATCATCTATATTTATCATTATCTAAAATAGTACTCAAAGAAAGCAGTGTAATGGTAACAACCACCATTTATTGTGCATTTTATTAGGAGAAAAACTTAACTTTAGTAAGGTGGACACTTTTTCTAATTCATGTTTAAAGTTTTACCATAATAAAATATAATTAATTTAATTGTATCAAAGCAAAGTTTTAGATATAATTAGAAACAACATCTTTAATAACATAGATACTTTATATTAGTTTTATTTTATTTTATGTTGAGGATCCATAGGTTTTGTTTGAACTAGAGGAGAATGGAAAGAAATAAAGGAAGAGAAAAATAATGAAAAGAGATTGTTTCTATCAAAAGAATATATTATAACTCTAGTTTATATTTTAAAGATTATTTCTATATCAAATTATTTTTAAAAGAAATTATTTTGTAAATTATTTTTTTAAATATATATAAAAAATTATTCTATTACATCAATTATATCTGTTATAATATTTCCAATCATTTTCTAATCTCTATATTTTATATTAAAATAAAAAGTAATCATCACATATTAATAAATAAAAAAGTATATTTCAAAATATTAAAATAAAATATTTAGTAAAATATAAAGGTTAAATTCATTTATTTTATTTATTATTTTCATATTTTATTTTAATTAATTAATATATAATATCATAATATATTAATAACATAATAATCATAAATTTTTGGTATAAAAATGTAAGTAGTTATAAAATATTTTTAAGAGATTGTGTATTCAATATTACCATATTATAACATAATCTATTATCTTATAATTGTTGGAGCATACAATGCAAAGAAATTTACATTGCTTTTTTAACATAGTGGGGCTTATATAAGTTTTTTATAACTAAATCTAACAAGCTAAAAACATCTTCCTCTATAGCATTGTAGTATATTATGGTTCTTCCTCTTTAGGATGTTTTGACTATTAAGATTACTTAAAAAACACTTCTTCAAGGTCAATGTCTAATGAGCAAGTATTTTTTAAAAGTTACTCAAAGCTAGTAATCTATATGTTGCATTTTGTCACTAGTTATGCGAGACAAAGATAAGTCTTTTTTTTCTTCATGTTGCATTTATCCATGTTAATTCGTAGATATACATTAAATGCTTTTTATGTAACATTAGCTTTATATCCATTCTCTAAGCATACACTATATACTTTAGCCTATGAGACCTAGATAAGTTTTATCCAAACTAAAATAAAAGGTAAGACCGTACAAGACTAATGATGTAGCAAATAGTGTCTTTTTAAAAAGGTTCAAGGTAGGATTTGATGTAATAGTAATTACAACCCTTGCTTGGCATAAAACTTCATGATGGGAGGAGTACACACAATAATGTTAAGTAGGTTAATTACGTGATTGTTATCATGAGGTTATAGAATTTGTCTCCTTCAACCAATATACATAGAACTCCTAATGTTGACTCTTTTTGTTATATTTTCCAGAAGTGATGACCAGATATATGTATCCTCTAGCATGCACTCTTTAGCCTAAAAAATCTGATTAATAACTTTGTATATATTTATTGAGGTAGTGCGGAATGTCATTCTTTATAAATGTTACCAAAACAACATATCAGTTGAGTTACCTTAATATGATTTTCCGAACTTCCCAATTAGTGATATGGACTATGACCACCATTGGCTCATCTTCTAATACGTCATTATAAGAAAAATTATAATTATTTAAGGTAATGGTGGGATAAGAGGTGGCCTTTTGACACTAAATTAGTATATCTATGAAGTTAATTATTTCTCTTTGCAGCAGTTGTCCTTGGTCTTATAGGATATGTTGATTTGTATTTATCATGTGGTTTGAGTTTTCAAATGAAATCCAACATCAGAAGACACATATTTAATTGTATTCAATTAATTTGGAGGTTTATGAATTCAAAAGAGAAATTGAATTTAGAAGTCTAAAACAGAAATTAAAAGAATTAAAACGGATCAATCATATATTCAACAATTAAAGAATTTGAAAATAAGATTTCTCTAAAGATTCACATCCAAGTTTAAATAATTGATCAATTAAATCAATTAAGCCAATTTATACAAATTAAATTCCAATATTTCAATCGATTTCTAATTTAAATTCTAATATTAAAAACACAAATCAATATCACAAAAAGAAAAATTAAAATAGAGAAGAGAAAGAATAAACACATAACATAAAATGATTAGTGAAAAACTCAATTTGTGTTGTTTGATCTTGATTATGGGAATTGATCTTCAAAGATTTAGCTCTCCATTATTGAACAATAGACAATATAGCAACAAAATAGTATAGGAATTATGAAAAGGCCAAAATGAAAATAGAGAGGAAAAGAGAATAAGAGAAAACTAAAACTTTGAAAACTTTGCAAATGAGTTCTTTCTTTGAAAAGTGCGATGTCAAATAATAAGGTTGACTCGTGCCCAAAACTTTAGGATGATTGTTTCAAAATAATCTATGAAACATGTTGGCAAACGTGTGAACTAGCCTAGCACCATGCCTTTCAAGGATGTGAGAAATATTGTATACTAAATGGTGTCGCGCGTTAGATAAAAACTAATTTGAGTAACAAAAATGTTGATTTGCTCATTGGGGTGAGTGGTACCATCATGTTCCTGTCTATGAATAGATGTCAAAATTGAGACGAGTTAACCAATATCGAAGCGAATGATCGATATTCTCTACTATCCTCTTAGCTACTTTTTTCTATCATCTCGTCTATCGCCTTCTTTGTTTAGGTTATCTCAGTCGATCCTCGTTGAACGATCTTAGGCAACGACTAATTAGGTTTTCTATTTTTTTGTTTCATATATGCGTTTTCAGCAGAAAGGACATTCCTCTACACTTTTCTTCTTCAAGATTTTCAAATCACTCTTGAGTTCTCTTATCATTGTCATTTAATCCAAATATTTTTCCACCTCTTTTACCACTAGTTCATTGCTCATCATGTTTCATTTGGTCACCATTGAGATTAAACTGTTTTCTCAACACAACAGTGGATGCCAAAATGTTCTTATAGGCCTGAGTTTACACTTAACCCATGTATTTCTTTAAAAGTCCAATCTGCACTAATATTCTCCTTTGTGTTTTTGTTCATTCGTCTTTCTCGTTTCAGATTGGTGAGTCACATGCAAAAGATATTTCAACATTCAAGTAAGTATTGGGTTTTACAAAATATAATAAATGTAGATAGTTCAAAAGTATTAAATATTTCATCTACATGTTCTATTTATAAGACTCATTGTGAACTTTGACTAGTCTAGTTATGGTCGAATAATTCCTTAACCTTATTTATCATAATAATTTGCATACTAATCTCCTAATGCTATTTCGATCTTGACTTATCGATTCCAAACTCAATATCGAGAGTCTTGACCATTCGGATATGTACAAATACCATTAATCGATTGTAAATAATTATTTTTCTTCTAAATTAGAGTAGTTACAAACCTAGCTTCAAAATTTCCAAATAGAAAAATGTAGTTATTATATCCAATATAATGCTAAAAAGAAAACATAAGAAAATAAAATGCAGGTCTTTTTAAGTTTGAAATCACAACATTATAAGCTACAAGAATTGTTGGCCTGTATGAAGTGAAAAGCAACACCAAGAGAGCCTGAACAAGTGCTCCATCGTTTTATAGAAATGGATTTCACAAAACAAAACAAAATTGTTCTTATTTTCACATCTTTCGTTTTGCTCGTACTTTTCCCATAACAGAAACTCATCTTAATTCCCTTTTCCTCTCTTCCCTTTTTAGTCCTTTAAATGTGAAAACACAAGAATAAAGGAAAAAAAACTATAACTTGATCTGGACGATTAATCATCAATGTTACAGTGATTTATTACATGGTATGCCATGCTTCTTTACCTAAATTCTTTGCCCATTAATCTTTCTCTGTCCAATCGTTTAAATTATTGCACAAATGACCCATTTTTCGTAGTAAATTATGTCGCAGGCCACTAGGTCTGGTCCATTGACTTGGACATGCATGCTGCATATATTCTTAACTGTTGACACAAAAATTGTTGAGTCATCCGATGCTGTTGCAGTCTTGCAGAGGCAGAATGTGTTAGTCACTCACTGGATATTTTTCCACAGATGTTTTAGACTTTTAAAACATTTCAGGATATTCATGCATTTAAATTTCATTATGCATTACATCATGGCAAGCTCATTATGATTGGTTGCCTACATAAGTTCAGAGTGAACCTTTTTTGTCCAAATTTACATCTTAGAGAATTTATTAACTACTTTTTATTGAATTTGTTGCCCCCTCCCTGCCCTATTCTTGCAGGATAAAACAGAAGTTACAACTTTTAGTGCTCTATTGACAAAGATATAGCAAACGAGAAAGGGTGTTTTTTTAGTGCTCTTTTAGCTTATCAATAACAGTACTGAAAAAAAAAACAATAGTAACAAAAATATGAGTATTTTATTTTCAGGGTGGATCCATAAAAATACAAAGTGCAAGCAAATAGTGACACAGACGGGATAGGTGATCGCAGTGCCGAATTTTTCTTTCTATTCTTTCTTTTTCCTGAAAATTCAGCAAATCAGTGGTGAAGGAAACAATATTATACAGGGTTCATTATTTATCTTATGAACCAACATTGATGATTCAGCTATGAACTATATTCTTAAACAGGCACACGTTAACACAAATATGATACGCATACTTATCCAACAGATTGATCAGTGTTTGATCTGAGACAACATGCACCTAACATCCTTTGCGTTAGGCCTCTCTTTGGGATCATCCATGGTGCAAAAGCATGCAATCTTCGCAACCAGAAGCATCTGCTCCTCATACCCATTTTCGAGCAGCTTCGGATCAATAGCCTTCTTGGGATTCTCAGAACTTAAAATATTCCTCAACCACTTGACCAAGCTAATCTCATCAGTATGCTGAAAGAACTCGTCGGAAGGAAGCTTCCCAGTCACCAACACCCCAAGGATTACTCCAAAGCTGTAGATGTCACACTTATCAGTGAACTTAAGTATCTGGTGATACTCAGGAGCAATGTACCCCACAGTACCAGCCACTTTGGAGGTGGTTACGTGAGTCTTGTAATCCGGCATTGCCTTAGCGAGTCCAAAATCAGCTATGCGTGCTTCCATGTCATCATCAAGAAGAATATTTCCAGGCTTGAGATCCCTGTGAATGATGCGAGGGCTGTGATTCATGTGAAGGTATTCAAGTCCAGCAGCAACACCAAGCATGATTCTATGCCGTGCCAACCAATCCAGCTCTCCCTCACCGTTTTGAACCTTTTGCAGCAAGTCCAGCAAGCTACCATTCTTCATGAACTCATAAACGAGGTAGTGGCAATCAGGCCTAGAAACATGCGCTAACAGAGGCAGAAGGTTTCGGTGTCTAATTTGTCCCACAGTGTTAATCTCAGACCGAATTTGCCTCATTTTCTTATGCATAGCCTTGCTATCTTCCTCTGCTAATTCAGCAGCATCTTTGGGAGGTTGAATAACTTTCTTTATAGCAATCATTTTGCCATTGCTTCCTGGTAACTCAGCCTTGTAAACCTCTCCACAGCCACCGCGTCCAATGACTTCCATCGAAGCGAGTCCGTCTTCCTTCTCCAAGAAGGCCAAATCCTCTGCTTTCTTAATCAAGGGACTAAAAATATCAGGACCCGTTCTCTTTCCTCTTCCTTTGATCAACGCCAAAGCCAGTTTGAACAACAGAGAAAACACGAACCCTGATAAGGTTCCAGCCAGTGCCCCTGCCAAAAACCCGAGAATCCACCCCAGGAGTTTTCTCTTAGTGTGCTTGTGTTTATGATGGTTAGGTGAAGGACCAGGTGCCGATGCAGGGGAAACATTAGAGGCTTGGGAGTGTCTCTTGCTTGAGGCAGGCGGAGGAGAAGGTGCATCCGCACCGTCCAAGAGGAAACGTCTCGAGAGAACGGGGTCTGATGAGGAGTGGAGAGAGGGTTCGAGGAAGCTGTTGCCGGAGAAGTTGAATTGGCGGAGGTTGCGGAAGGAGCGGACGGAAGAAGGCACCCTTCCACTGAAGAGGTTGTCGGCGACGGAGAGGGTTTCGAGGTTGGGGAAGTACTTGAGGAAGTTGAGGTTGCCGGAGAATTGGTTGGAGGATATGTCCAACGCGCGAAGGCGCGTGAGAGAGGAGAGTTCGGAGGGGACCTCCCCGGAGAAGAGGTTGTTGGAAAGGTCGAGGATTTCGAGCTTACGGCAGTCAACGATTTGGGGAGGGAGGCGGTCAACGAGTTGGTTGTGGGAGAGAAGGAGTTGTTTGAGCTCGGTGAGGCGTCCTATTGCGGGGGACAAGACACCTTTGAGATGCTTTGATTTGAAGACCAACCTGGTTATTCGGAGGACGTAGGTTTCCTTGGTGGAGAGCCTTCGCTCGCAGAACACACCCTCCGTGTAACATGCTTCATTTAGGTCCAGTTGACCGTTGACTCCGAAGTCCTTTCGCAGAGCCAAGAGTGCCTTGAAGTCTGAGGGGTAGAGTTCAAGCTTGGCGTGGATCGAGATTAAGAAGAAAAACAGTGAAAGAAGCAATAAGCGAATTTTGCCATCCATTGTGCTTTGTACTCACTTCTGCATCGTTTTCTGCTTACTCTTATAGCGCCAAACCGTGTGGAAAATTTTTCACTTCTTCCTCTTCTTTGAATTTTCTTTCCACATCCCCCACTCGGTAAGTTTCCTACTTCCTTTTTTTCGTTGGTTTATATTTATTTATTCATTTTTTCATAATAATGTTTCTCTCCTTCAGTTGACTGTCGCTCTCTTGTTTCGTTTATCTTGTTTCACCAAATTACAATGCAATACACTCACAAGTCTCACTGGTCCTACACTACCTCATCATTTCCTAGTTACAGCTGCTCGCACCTTCACACACTGCCGGATTCAAGGTCGTGATGGAAAATAAATGTCTGAATATTATTCGACACTACTATCATTTTTATTTCAAATTCTGGATTCATTTGTTTAAGGTGGAATATGGAAATTGTTTCGGTTAGTCGATTACGTAAACTATTCCTTATCTTTCAACTTAAAATGAAATACCCAAAATTTTAGTAAAGATATTATTTCGGTTGAAATTGTTCGAAGGTAGGTCGTTTTTTCTTGCTCTGCACTCTTTCGATCGTTCAATTCTCTCTGAGAATGCACTCCACTCCGATGGGTTGTTGATATGTAGGAGACACTCTGACGTTCAAGTCAGATATGTTTCATAAAGAGGTTTCTATTTTAATTAGAATAGATTCAGGTTAGAATAAGATGTCTTTACCTAGACATCAATTGTATATTTATAGGGCTTGTGACACTCAAACACATTAATTAACTATTAATGCAATATATTTTTAGGCAATCAAACTCAATAATCAATAATTAATATAGTATATTTGTAAAGCGTAAGACAATCTGATCCATTAATATATGCTAACTCCGATCGGTATATTTCATATAGTACATAAGTCTCCCAAGCCCAACCAAGCTCTTTATTGAAAGATGTGCGCATGGATTATTATAAGTTTAAGAGAGGTCACATACGTTGTATTTAGGGAGTCTATTTTTGACGCGCTTTAAGTCTTCATTTCTCTCTGCACCGAACGGTAGACTCTAGGAGTTTTCTTTGAAACTTTTTCCTAGGTTGAGCAGTAGACACTAGGAGTTCTTTTTGAAACTTTTTCCCTAGGTTGAGTGGTGACGGATAGGAGTTCTTTTTCTAGAACTTTTTTCCTGTGCAAGATATTTAACTCACAAAAATATGCGTTAAACAAAATAAAATAAACGCTTCAATATTTTACAATTTATTTTTATAATGAAGAGCTATTAGAACCTGACAAGGTTTCCTAGGTTGAGCAATAGGCGCTAGGAGTTCTTTTTTGAACTTTTCTCTGAGTGACGAATGGTAGGAGTTCTTTTTTGAACTTCCTACGTTAAGCAGAGGCGTCTCAAGTTCTTTTATGAAATTCTCTCTGATCGGCGAATGGTAGGTATTCTTTTTTGAACTTCCTACGTTGAGCGGAGGCGTCTGAAGTTCTTTTTTGTACTTCCTACGTTGAGCAAAGGCGTCTCAAGTTCTTTTTTGAAATTCTCTCCGATCGGTGAATGGTAGGAGTTCTGTTTTGAACTTCCTACGTTGAGCGGAGGCGTCTGAAGTTCTTTTTTGAACTTCCTACGTTGCGCAGAGGCGTCTCAAGTTCTTTTTTGAAATTCTCTCCTATCGGCGAATGGTAGGAGTTCTTTTTTGAACTTCCTACGTTGAGCGGAGGCGTCTGAAGTTCTTTTTTGAACTTCCTACGTTAAGTAGAGGCGTCTCAAGTTCTTTTATGAAATTCTCTCTGATCGGCGAATGGTAGGCATTCTTTTTTGAACTTCCTACGTTGAGCGGAGGCGTCTGAAGTTCTTTTTTGTACTTCCTACGTTGAGCAAAGGCGTCTCAAGTTCTTTTTTGAAATTCTCTCCGATCGGTGAATGGTAGGAGTTCTTTTTTGAACTTCCTACGTTGAGCGGAGGCGTCTGAAGTTCTTTTTTGAACTTCCTACGTTGCGCAGAGGCGTCTCAAGTTCTTTTTTGAAATTCTCTCCTATCGGCGAATGGTAGGAGTTCTTTTTTGAACTTCCTACGTTGAGCGGAGGCGTCTGAAGTTCTTTTTTGAACTTTTCCTTGAGCGGCGAACGGTATGAGTTCTTTTTCGAACTTCCTACGTTGAGCGATGACATTCAAAATTCTTTTTTGAACTTTGCCCCGAGCGGCGAAAAATAGGAGTTCTTTTTCGAACTTCCTACGTTGAGTGAGGACATTCGAAATTCTTTTTTTGGACTTCTCCCCGAACGACGAATAGTAGGAGTTCTTTTTCGAACTTCCTAGGTTGAGCGGGGACATCCGAAGTTCTTTTTTGAACTTCTCCCCGAGTGGCGAACGATAGAAATTCTTTTTCGAACTTCCTACGTTGAGCGGGGACATTCAAAATTATTTTTTGAACTTCTCCCCGAGCGGCGAACGGTAGGAGTTCTTTTTCGAACTTCCTACATTGAGCGGGGACATCCGAAGTTCTTTTTCGAACTTCTCTCCGAGCGGCGAACGGTAGGAGTTCTTTTTCGAACTTCCTACATTGAGCGGGGACATCCGAAGTTCTTTTTTGAACTTCTCCCCGAGTGGCGAACGGTAGGAGTTCTTTTTCGAACTTCGTACGTTGAGCGGAGGCGTCTGAAGTTCTCTCTGAAGTTCTTTTTTGAACTTTTTCCTATGAAGTTATTTTCTCTCACAAAAAATATGCGTTAAATAAAATATTGAATTTTTTATTTTTATAATGTGATGACGTTAGAACCTGACAAGGTTGAACGTTGGTGGTCCAATCGACTAAGCGATAAAGGATTGAACCTTCCTGTGCAAAATATTTTAACTCACAAAAACATATATGGGTTAAACAAAATATTTAATATTTTATAATCTTCTTTTGTAATGAAGAGTCATTGAAACCTGACAAGGTTAAACGTTGGTGGTCCAACTAATCGAGCGGTAAGGGGTTGAACCTTCCTAGATATTTTTACTCACAAAAATATGAGTTAAACAAAATGAAGTAAACGCTTCAATATATTATAATTTATAAATTATAATGAGAAGTCATTGAAAAACTGACAAGGTTGAACGTAAGACTGAACCTTCTTGTGGAGGATAATTTTACTCACAAAAATATGAGTTAAACAAAATAAAATAAATGCTTCAACATATTATAATTTATAAATTATAATGAAAAGTCATTGGAACCTCACAAGGTTGAACGTAGAACTGAACCTTCCTGTGGAGGATCTTTTTACTCACAAAAATATGACTTAAACAAAATAAAGTAAATGCTGCAATATATTATAATTTATAAATTATAATGAAAAGTCATTGGAACCTGACAAGGTTGAGCGTAGGTCTGAAGCTTGTTGAAAGTTCTCAAAACAAAAGACATGTCTTTAGAAATAATTATGAAATTTTTTACTCTTGTTGCAAAACCTGGTATTGATCCGAAGTAGCGATGTCGAGACCAAGCGCGCGTTTGGTTCCTCGTGGTTTCATGGGGATGTTGCTCAGCTCCACGGTGGGCGCCAAAATGTTTCGGTTGAAATTGTCCGAGGGTCGATCGTCATCCCTTGCTCTGTTCTTTTTCGATTGTCCAATTCTCTCCGAAAATGTCATCCACTCCGATGAGTTGCTAATTTGAATGAGTAAATTTAAATATAAATTTATCTACATAAATAAATTATATTTGGAAGAAGTCGTGCTTTTAAACATAACTTTTACATTAACAAATTACGTTTTACCTAACAATACTTTAGATTAAAATTTATAACTTCTTTTTATTTTATCTTATAGAAATGATACTTCTAAATACAATTTTGTTACTTATTTTATTTTAAAATCATACTTTGAATTTTTTTTTACTTTTTTTTTAAATCGTTTTTTCTATCACTTTTTTTAACTGAAGTTTAAAAACAATTTTATACTCCATTGCGGGCAACCTAAAAGATTGTTAGTAAAAAAACATACTTTAAAACATGATTTTAAAATAAAATAAAACAATAACAAAAATTTGCTTTGAAACACGCTTTTATATTTAAAAATTATAAAAGAATTGAAATAATGCTTTCAAATATTATTTCTCTAAGAAAAAAAACTAAAAAAGTAAACGTAGTTTATCACAAAAAAATAATCTTGGGAAGGACAATATACCTCTATACATGAAATCTTTAAAATTTACCCATTTCACTAAAATCAACAAAAAAAATAATACACAATTTACCTGAATAAAACAGCATAGTCAGCTGTGATATTTGTCTTGGTCAATAACTAATTGAAACAATGTCTTTTTCAAAACATAATATACATTTTGAGGGATGCGATCTGTTTTAGGAAACACAGAAATTAAATTATAGGGACGTATAGGATTGAAAATTCTTCAAATTTTGACACTATTTGATAAATTCCTATATGTAAATCAAATTTTTGACTTGGTAATACTTTTGGTTTTTCAAGTATTACCATGCTTGTTTCAATTTTCTTAATTTCAGTCATGCAAATTGACTGAAGATAGCTATAATAAATTATATATTGTCTTTTTCTATATATAAAAAATATGACACTAATTATCAATATAGAAATTTGAAATTCCAAGTTAGATCAATCCAACAATGATTACGTGGAGTCTATCCCAACCAATGAGAAAATATATCATAGAAAATATATCATAGAGAAAGAAGTGATAGAAAGAAAAATCATATAATTAAATCTTAAAGACAAATATCACACAATTCAGTATACAAGAATGAAAAAGCATAACAAAACCTAACTAATTAAAATTATATAATTTATGATTATGTAAACAATTTTTACGTTATTATTATTGGGTTGTAATTAAAGTATTTATGGTAAATTTAGATATTTTAACACTAGTGTGAAAGGTGGCTTTAACATCTACCTTTCAACTTCAAACCATCAAGGACGTAACTGTAAGCAAATTTTATGATTTCAATTAAATAAAAACATACAGGATATTGAATTTCATGTTTCTCATTATTCTCACACATATAGTAAAAGAGAACTTACCTTGATTCATTGTATAGTTCTTTCATGTCAATTGTTCTCCCTTACCTTACTTTTCTTTGATGCTTTCTTGATGATATAGAAATTGTAAGAATGTTTCTCTTTGTCAAAGTCACAGTTTCTTTTCTTTTCAGAGAACGTAACATTTTCTTTCTCTCTTTCAGAAACTTAACGTGTGAGAAGAAAAACATTTTTTCTCTTTTATGATATTTAATCAACTTTAATAAAATACCAAAATGTCCTTTATTGAAGTGAGAAGAGAGAGATTAATTTTAATAACTCTAAAATAATCCCTATAATTTTAATACCTTATATTCTAATAATCATCACATTAGAATCTTTACATCAAAGTTATACTTTAAATTACATGAACCAATTCTTAAATTAATATAATTTAACATTCTCCCACTTGGTTCATGTGATGACTTGAAGATCTAAAACTAAACTTTAAGTGCACACCATTCATTAGAATTATCAAGTCATCATCCTTATATGAATTGAAATGATTGGATCATGACGGACAAAAGTCATGAACGACAAGATTCCTTCCATGTATCACATAATCAAACCAACTCAACATAACTTTAATCAGTCTTATAATTTTCTTGTCTTTAAAAGAGATATAACATGTTACCACAATCAATAATACATGTATATAACTTAATGTGGATAACAATAGAATAAAGAGAAACATGACTTTAATTGAATTCACAAGTGTCATGACAATACAATCATATAACTATACATATCCATATAGATAGACAACATCATCATGTTAATATTGACTTATCCATAATGGCCATATTTTCAACATGGCCAATAAAAGTTTTGGGCGGTAGTCCTTTAGTTAACAGATCTGCTATCATCAAATCAATACCAATATGCTCAATCAACACTCTATGTTTCTGCACTTCTTCTTTGACTGACAAGTACTTCAAATCCATGTGTTTAGCACCCTTTGAGTACTTGTCATTTTTAGAGAAGAAGACGGCTGCAGAATTATCACAATAAATCCTTATCGGCCTAGCAATACTATCAATAATGTCAAGCCTCAATACAAAGTTACATAACCACAAAACATGAACCGTGGCCTCAAAGCATGCTACGAATTCAACCTCATGGTGAAAGTAGCAATGATTGATTGTTTTACACTTTTCCAAGAAATTGCTCCTCCAACTAATAGATAAACATACCCAAATGTGGGCTTCCTTGAATCGACACATCGAGCATAGTCTGAAGTCGAGTAGCGAATCACCTCAAGATGATCTGACCTTCTATAGGTGAGCATGTATTCTTTGGTACCTTATAAGAACATGAGAACTTTCTTTGCAGCTTTCCAGTGATCCATTCCGGGATTACTTTGATATCGGCCTAACATTCCAACAGCAAAACTGATATATGGCCGAGTACAAGTTTGAGCATACATCAAACTCCCAACCACTGACGCATAAGGAATGGACTCCATGGCCTTTCGTTCCAAATCATTCTTGGGACATTGTATTTGACTAAACTTGTCCCCTTTTTGAATTGGAACTACTCTAGGAGAGCATTTTTCCATTATGAATCTCTCTAACACTTTATTAATATAGCCTTTTTGAGACAAACTTAACAATCCTTGTGACCTATCACGGAATATTTCTATTCCTATCACATAAGATGCCTCATTCATATCTTTCATTTCAAAGTTGCTAGAGAGAAACTTCTTTACATCATGTAACATACCAATATCATTAGTAGCAAGAAGAATGTCGTCAACATATAGAACCAATATAACAAACTTACTCCCACTGATCTTTATATATACACACACCGGTCAATGGTGTTCTCTACAAATCCATATGAAGTTATGGTATCATTAAATTTTAGATACCATTGTCGGGAAGCTTGCTTTAGTCCATATATTGATTTCTTCAATTTACACACCAAATTTTCTTTTCCTGTTATTGTGAAACCTTCCGGTTGGTCCATAGAAACTTCCTCTTCTAAGTCACCATTCAGAAAAGCGGTCTTTACATCCATTTGGTGAAGCTCTAAATCATAATGAGCCACCAAAGCCAAAACAATTCTCAAAGAGTCCTTCTTAGAAATAGGAAAGAAGGTCTCTTTGTAGTCAATGCCATCCTTTTGAGTGAAACCTTTGGCGACTAATCTAGCTTTATACCTTTCAATATTGCCTTTTGAGCCATGTTTAGTCTTAAAGACCCATTTACAAACTACTCTTTTTGAACCCTTAGGCAATTCAACTAGATCCCATACTTTATTGTCATCCATTGATTTCAATTCTTCTTTCATAGCATTCAACCAATTCTATTATTTATTACTTTCCATGGCTTGTCTGAAAGAGACTGGATCCTCATCAATGCTTAAGTCACATTCATGTTCAACAGAGTAAACCACATAATCATTCAAAATAGTAGGTCTTTTCTGCCTTACAGACCTTCTTAATGCTGCTTCTTGTGGTTCCTCTATCAATTGCTCATTTATTACTTGCTCATTTGTGACTTTCTCATTGTCAATTGGCTCAACATTTATATGTCCTTTTTGTGGGATTGGATCATTAACTTGTTGTCTCTACTTGTTGTGAGACTGTGATACAACTAGAGGGATAACAACTTTAGAAGAGACATTACGTGTAGAAACACTATTAGTATGATCTTGAATGTCCACTATTTGTGATTCCTCACTCCCACTAAATTTTCCATTTTCAATGAACCGAGAATTTCCAGACTCAACTATTCTTGTACTGTGGTTAGGGCAATAAAATATGTATCCCTTTGATTTTTCAGGATAACCGATGAAGTGACCACTAATGGTTCTTCTTTTCATGTGGATTGTATAACCTTACCTCTGCCAGACAACCCCAAACATGAAGATGTCTTAAACTGGGTTTCCTTCCAGTCCACAATTCATAAGGAGTTTTAGAAACTGCTTTTCTAGGAACCCTTTTAAGCATATATACAACAATCTTTAATGAATATATCCACAAAGATAAAGGAATACTACTATGACTCAACATACTCCTAACCATATCCATAAGAGTACGATTCCGCCTTTATGCTACACCATTTTGTTGTGGTGTACCAGGCATTGTGTACTGTGCACATATACCCCGACTTTCAAGAAACTTTACAAATGGACCTGGACATTGTCTACTCTCATCAGTTTTACCATAATATTCACCACCTCTATCAGATCTCACCACTTTTACTTTTCTATCTAATTGTCTTTTCACCTCATTTATGAACACCTTAAGAACGTTCACTGATTGAGATTTTTCATGTAATAAATATATATAACAATAACGTGAGAAGTCATCAATAAAGGAGATATAATATTTTTCACCACTCCAAGATTTAATGTCAAAAGGACCACAAATATCAATGTGTATTAACTCAAAAAGTTGGTTGTTTCTTGTGGCGGGATATTTTGATATGTGTTTTGTTTGTTTACCCTTAATACAATCAAAACATACATCCTAATCATCAAAATCCAATTGAGGTAAAATTTTATTTTTCACTAACCTCAACATCCTTTCTTTGGATATGTGACATAATCTTTTATGCCATAAGAAAGCAGAACATTCATTTCCTGCACTACATTTTCTATCAACAACATGTTCATCATTAAACAGGGATTCAGAAAAATTAACATCAAGATTTAAACGATATAATCCATTGATAATGCTAAATTTTACCATTATTTAAGCATCATTTTAGTAGCAAAATCAACTCCTTTCTAACTTATAACTTGTTAAATCCTCTTCTTTTGTCTTGTTTTCTAAATAATTGTGTTTTTGGCTACTTTGATCAACTTTCATCAATAATCCCTTATTTTGTAGCTAAAAATGAGCTTGGAAGAGTCTCCAACAAATTATAGAGATGAACCAAAGAGAGCATATGCAGAAACGCTCGTCGCTAGCGAAAGGACGCTCGTCGCCAGCAAGAGAACGCTCGTTCAGCGAGCAGAAGTTGACGTTCGTCCAGCTAGCAGAAGTGGACGTTCGTCCCGCTGTCAGAAGAGGACGCTCGTCCTGGAAGCAGAAGAGGACGCTCGTCCAGGGCGTTTTAAAGAGGACGCTCGGCCAGCGAGAAGTGGACGATCGTCCAGTGTGCGCGCAAGAGAGGACGCTCGCCCAGCTAGCAGAAGTGGACGCTCGTCCAGCTAGCAGAAGTGGACGTTCGTCCAGCCAGGCAGAAGAGGACGGTCGTCCAGCCAGGCAGAGGACGCTCGTCCAATGAAGAGATCAGTGGACGCTAGCCCATATCTAGATGGTCCGCGCCCGGGCGCGACAGAGGGGCGCCGGGCGCGATAGAGAGGGCGCCGGGCGCGACTTTGTCCGAGAGTCTCGCGCTCGGGCGCGACTGAGAGGGCGCCGGGCGCGAATTTTACTGATGTGGCAGATTGAGCTTATTTAACCCAGAAACGCGAAGGGGTTTGGGTCTTTGGTTCTTTGGAGGCGCGATTCACTTAGAGGAGAGCTTGGAGGGCTGCTAGGGTTCGTGGGAACACTCCCTTCTTCCACTTGGGTTCTTCATCTTCTTCCATGGCCATTTTGTAAGCTTAAAGGCTCTCCATGGAAATGGAGAGCCAAATCCATCTTGTTAGGGATTAGTTGTAGCCTTTGAATTCTTGTGTAATTGTTGAATGATTTGATTATATATATGCCTTTTCTATCAATTGCTAGTATTCTTGTTTCCGATCTTAAAGCTTGCATGTAATGGGGACGTTCATGACTTGATTTTGGGGTTTCATGGATTATGGGGACGTAAGATGAAACCTTGAACTGAAATAGGAGTCCTTGTGGTTCATTGATTCTAGGGATGGAAGATGATTCACATGTTGTCTTAGATCCTAGTTCTTAATGCGGGTTTTGCTTGTTAGATTGTCCAAGGGATTGGAGTTTGATAAGGAAAACCTAGGCTCTTTCACCTAAGGGATTAGGGCTAGAGTGTTTTAGTGGATTGACTTTAGTAAATTGATAGAGAGGAGATGAAATTGGTTATACACAAGAGTGCATTGGTGAAAACTAACCTTAACAATGTCATTTCATGCCATTTCTAGTCTTTTCCATTTCCAAGTGCCTTCAATACCAAAGTCCAACCTTGTAATTACTTGTCAATTTATATTTCTGCACTTGTTTGTAAATTGATGTTATGTTCTTGAGTATATATGAGTTGTTAATCGCACAATTCTCTAGTATTACGAGTCTCATGGGAAAACGATACCTGGTCTTATCGGTTTATTACTTGAACGATTCGTTACACTTGCCGAAATCGAGCCCAACAAGTTTTTGGCTAACATCCATCCAATAATGTACCAAAACCATAATAGTACGAAAGTTTATACAAATGAAAAATATCATTTTCAATCTTATAGTTAAAACCTAAATAATCCAATTTTGCAACAGAAATTAAATTCCTAGCACAACCAGGAACATAGAGACACTTTTCAAGATTCAGACAATAGCCAGAGTCTAGAATCAATCTCTAAGTCCCAACTCCTTCTATCTGTGCCTTCATTCTGTTCCCCATATATAAATACTTTCCAGTTCCTTTTATGGGCTGGATTGAAAGGAATCCTGCATAATATTAGAAACATGAGTGGTAGCTCCAGAATCCAACCACCAGGTATTATTAGGCACTTCAATTATATTTGCTTCAAAACTTATAGAAACATAAAAAGTACCTTTCTTTTCGAACCAAGATTTTCTTTTCGGACAATCTTTCTTGAAGTGACCCACTTTCTTGCAAAAGAAACATTTCTGGTCCTTCTGGATACTGCCTTTATTCACTTTCATTGGGGTTTTGTCCTTCTTGTTCTTCTTTCCTGGTTTGGCTTTACTGAAGCTAGCACCTTCATGAGTTGTGAGATGGATAGAATGATCTTTCATTTTCTTCAATCTCACTCCCTCTTATACCAACATGGCTTTGATTTCTTGAAATTTCCATTTATCCTTAAGAGTGTTATAGTTCACTTAGAACTGGCCAAATTCAGGAGAAAGAGAGTTCATGATGAACTGTACTAGAAAAGACTCATTCACCTTCATTCCCATTGACTTCAATCTTGTTGCTATATTAGCCATTCTAGTTACATGGTAATGTATGGGTTGTGACCAATCAAACTTTTTGGTAGTCAGCTCACTCATAAGAGTTCCTACAATAGACTTGTCAGTTATGTCTGATTGTGAGTACTCCTTGATCATTTTCATTAATTCCTTTGTGTTTTTCGTTTTAGGCATAGAAGGCTTTACATTCTCTACCATAGACATGCGCATCAAGTTTAGTGACAACTTGTTAGACCTATGTCAAGCCTCATAAAGAGACTTATCATCACTTGTACTGGTTTTTGTAATGGCTGCAGGCATTTCATCTATCATAATTGCCATATCCAAGTCTAACACGCCCAGTTGGAATTGAATTTGTTCTGTCCAATCAGCATAATTGAGCCCATTAAACTTAACCACATTGTTGCTCAAACCTGATAAACTCATGGAAACTGAAAATAATATACAAGCTCATACATTAATGCTTTCATAAAATTAATGGATTCAAACATAATAATTACATTAGTCATGCATTTAAGTTCACCTTTGGATGACACTTAAATTGATAGGTAATCATATAAGCATTCATTTAAGTTCCCCTTTGGGTGATTCTTAAACTGACAAATTCCATACAATTAAGAAACTAAAATGAATATACTTTAATAAACAATCAATTATACTTAAGTCTATATGTATGCTATCTTTGGATATACAAACATATTTACTAAGTATATGAAATGTCTCACTTTAATGCCATCAATTATAAACAATGGTTCACCTCTGGGTAATCCATAACATCCTTATAACAATGACTTTCAATTAATCCGAAAACTAATTATTATATATTCATATAACAAAACATTATGTCATGCATGTCAGTATATGCACTTTTCTAATTAAAAGCATTTGTAACCTTCAAACTTTTAATTCACATTTGATTTTCATTCAATGCACAACAATGTTTAGAATTTAATATAAGCCGCAACAGTAAAATTTCTTTACTGTTAGAACATGTGCCGCAACAATAAAGTTGCTTTATGCCAAAATTAAAATCCTGCGACTGGATCAAATTCACATTATAGTCGTGCAACATTAAAGTTGCTTTAATGCAAAAACCAAAAAAGTAAAACTTGCGGCTTCCGGGATGAAATTCACGTTACAGTGAATTGAATTTTCTTTCATCAATAAAAAGAAATTAATAACATAAAACCCTACGGCCTGGATGAAATTCACATTACAGTGAATTTAATTTTCTTTCACGCCAATAAAAAATAATTAATATCATAAATAGTAAAATTAAACATCTGAAAAATTTAAAATCCATAAATTTTATAATACAAAAATTAGGGTTTCTAAAAATTGAGAAAATTATCATTCATGGAGAATCATAAAATCTAGAACCTGGCTCTGATACCATTTGTAAGCAAATTTTATGATTTCAATTAAATGAAAACATACAAGATCTTGAATTTCATGTTTCTCACTATTCTCACACACATAGTAGAAGAGAACTTACGTGGATCCATTATATAGTTCTTTCCTGTCAATATTCTCCCTTCTCTTACTTCTCTTTTATGCTTTCTTGTTAAGAATGTTTCTCTTTGTCAAAGTAACAGTTTCTTTTCTTTTCATAGAACGTAACCTTTTCTTTCTCTCTTTCAGAAACTTAACGTGTCAGAAGAAAAACATTTTTCCTCTTTTATGATATTTAACCAACTTTGATAAAATACCAAAATGCCCTTTATTAAAGTGAGAAGAGAGAGATTAATTTTAATAACTCTAAAATAATCCTTATAACTTTAATACCTTATATTATAATAATCATCACATTAGAATCTATACATCAAAGTTATACTTTAAATTACATGAACCAATTCTTAAATTAATATAATTTAACAGTAAGGCCAAAAATTACCTTAACAAAGTCGTAAATAAAATTACTAGATGTCGATGATTAATATACTTGACGTTTGGAACTTGTTAAACATCGATCAGTCAAAAAACCACTGTCTAACTGTGGTGAGTCATTAAAAACCTGGACCAAAAAGATGTTTAACTGCATTTTTGCACCAATTAGACATCGGTATGTCAGAGGTTTGACGTCTATTGATGTTCAAAATAATTAAAAATTTAGCTTTAAAGAAGCTTAAGAGACTCATTAGACGTCGGTCTTGTAGGGCATTCGATGTCTCTTGTAGGGCATCCGAGGTCTAATGGATATATGATGTCAATCTCGGGAGGTTTCGATGTCATATGGCATTTTGTCTAAAAGAAGAGCGGAAAAAACATTTCCTTCATTATTTTTGTGCCCTCCTTCTTAGATGCATTTTGAACGTCTCTGACAAAGCTTTCTGTAACCACGAAAGGTAATGTTTCTTCCACTTAACACAAATGTCCATTGATTAAATACTTTATATATGATTTTCTTTCATTTAACTGATTGGTTTCGTGCATACACACCATTGAAGCACCGTCGAGCTCTCTTTTATCTCTCACTGGCGACGACTCTCTACTTTGGCTTTGAAGCTACCCTTATGGTTAGTTTCATTTTTGGTTTTTGATGTATATTGTACTTTGTTTATAAATTGGTTGTTGCACTTTCATTTGGATATATACCACGGGGCTTGCAAAATTTAATGATTAGTTTGGATTTTGTGTTTATATTGCACTTTGTCTCTTGTGATTTGTATGTGACATTGTTTATATTTTGTCTTTATCATTTAGTGTGATTGTTTGTATGAAATGATAGTTAAACACGAAGTGAAACTTAGTTCAAGTTTGAGATTTAACACAAATGATTAAACTTTTAATCGATCGTATTAAATTTTGAATTATCCGAATTATTTTTCATAATTTGCTATAACATGTACGTCAGAGTTTATGGATAAATTTTATAAAGTTTTGGTTAAGATCATTTTGTATTGTTCTCCTCTATAGCCCCACTACGCGTGTGTGACGATTGATGAAGTTCGAGATCACCATGCTCAAGTGTCTATGCTAACAAAAATTCAATTCATAGGAGAGGCCTTATGCACATTTATAATTTGGCCTAAAGCATTGATAATGTCATATTTTGGCACACCACATGTATTATATTGATATTCTTAGTATTCTTATGTGAGAGTTAGAAATAAATTATTCATAACTTTTAAAGTCTTTATTTCAGTTCTCCCATCTTTGGAAGTAGGCCATAACCTGTGATCCATGAAGATGATGACATGGTAAAAGAAAAGGATGATCCTCTAGCATAAGCATAGGATGATCCTCTAGCAAAGCTAATGAAAAAATTATACAAGTTGTATATTACTTTAAAGGATGCACTGAAGGTAATTGGGAGAGACAAGATGTTAAATATTTCAATCCTACAACTATGATGCATGTAAGATTCTTCACTGTCTTCCACAATTAAATATTCGAATTATTATTTATATATATATATATATATATATATATATATATATATATATATATATGTACTTAACTTTATTGTTATAGGTACACAGACACTATCATTGTGACCAAGATCTAGTATCCATGTATGAGTTTATTGAACCTCAAACCATTCAACCTTTTGCAAACACAGTTGAATTCAAGCAAACATATTTTCAAATATGGACGACTGAGTCAAAAAGAGAGATGTATCTTATGCCATATATTGATGGGTATGTGTTATTGATTGTAAAATTTTATGAAGGTTTACTTAATTAATAAACTCACTATTTGTGATTCATGACAGACCCATTGACAACTGATGGTCATCATACCAAGATAATGCACAATTGTATGATTTTATTCCCTGCATAGAAAGATGAAACCTGACTTGAAATCCTTGTTACAAACGTAAGTGTTACATTTTTTTCATATAAATTAATTAGTTATATTCATATTAACCTATCTTTCAAATGTAATTAGATTTGTGGATAGGCTCAGATTGTAACACCCCAAAAATCCAAAATTTTACACCAGTTTTTTTTTTCAAAATTAACATCGCGGAACTAAACATCAAAAGTCTAGGTGTCTTACAACATAAGGTTAAAACCTTACAAATATCAAATTCGTTATTCGAAGACATAAAATTTCTTTAAAACATGATAAATCTCCCATAGTTATTCTCATAACTCTCATCGGGCTACTCCATCTCTGCCTCATCTGCAACGCCATCTACTCCCGTACAAGTACGATCATCGTAGGTGGAACCACAACCACAAAAGGAAAGGGTGAGTAACTAAGAACCTAACATAGCATATAATTTTAATATCAAAATATCATAACTTAGATTATCCTAGTCACAACCTTACAATACAACACAATATTCAACTCATAACTTAGATCATCACCACCCAGACTATCAAAGTCACAACATCACAATACATCACAGTATTAAACTCACAACTCAAATCATTGACACAAGCTTCTGTTGTTTCCTTGAATTTTGTCGTACCAAACCTGTTTCGCAAAACAGGACGATTCGAGTCGTCTTCCATCGCAACTTTAGACCTATCTCCCCGACTCCTCAAGGAATTATGAGTAAAAACTTCGGTTAGACGCACCCACCGAGCACTATACTCACACGAGCCGAAGTCATTGGGCGAGACATCCAACCCTCTCTAGTCCCCGCGCACGAGGATAGGGTGACACTCGAATCTCAATCTCTGTAGAGACTCAACACACTATCGTATCACAATACGAACACCATGGATTCGACAAAAATTTTAAGGAAATGACAGAATGCTTGTTGTTAAACTCTTTGGCAAGTGCACCAAATCGTTCAATTAATAAACCGTGGTAAGACCAGGTATCGTTTTCCCAAGAGACTCGTAATACTAGAAAATTGTGCGATTAACAACTCATCTAGACTCAAGAACAACTCATCATTTAAGAATATGTGCAAAAAGATAAATTCACAAGTAATTACAAGGTTGGACTTTGGTATTGAAGGCACTTGGAAATGGAAAAGACTAGAAATGGTATGAAATGATATTGTTAAGGTTAGTTTTCACCAATGCACTCTTGTGTATAACCAATTTCATCTCCTCTCTATCAATTTACTAAAGTCAATCCACTAAAACACTCTAGCCCTAATCCCTTAGGTGAAAGAGCCTAGGTTTTCCTTATCAAACTCCAATCCCTTGGACAATCTAACAAGCAAACCCGCATTAAGAACTAGGATCTAAGACAACATGTGAATCATATCCCATCCCTGGCTCAATGACCCACAAGGACTCTTGTTTCAGTTCAAGATTTCATATCCCATCCCTGGCTCAATGAAACCCCAAAATCAAGTCATGAACGTCCCCATTACATGCAAGCTTTAAGATCGGAAACAAGAATACTAGTAATAGATAGAAAAGGCATTTATAAATACGAAACAATCATTCATTACACAAGAGTTCATAGGCTACATCTAACCCTAACAAGATGAATCTGGTTCTCCATTTCCATGGAGAACCCTAAAGCTTACAAACATGGAAGATGGAAGAAGAAGGAGACCCAAAGGAAGAGGAGGAGATGTTCCCACAAGCTCCTCGCGCCCTCCATGAGCTCTAAACGTGAAATCGCACCTCCAAAGAACCAAAGACCTTTTTCTTTCTGCCTCGTGAGTATATATACTGCCCGAATTCTCGCTTAAGCTAAATTATTCTCGCTTAAGCGAAAATGACTGTTAAATCAATGACTTCCTGGATCACCGAGGCTCTTCAATGTAATGGAGGATCTTCCTAACATCGAAATAGATCAAAGAAAACAAGGGATTAGAGTATTATTTACGTAATGTAGCTCAAAATATAGATAAATACTAAAACTAAATAAAAGAGAGGATTTAAGCAAGTAATAAGCTAAAGAAGAGTTGATTTTGCTACTAAAATGATGCTTAGATAATGGTAAGAATTAGCATTATCACTTGTTCTCACAGTTTTACCATCACACTCGAACCTCAGTCTCCGCAAAGACTCAACACACTATCGTATCGCAATACGAACACCATCTATTCAACAAGATTCTAAGGATATGAGAGAACGCTTGCTCTCACAATTTTACCATCACAACCATCACCATCATATATAAAGTCAACTAAATTCATTGACTAACAATAATTGAATAACTTAATTTAATTATTTATCCTACTCCCGCACCCCTCTGAAATTACTAATTTCACACTTCCATCAACTAGAACAACATTTCTAGTGCACCCCCACTTTTTAATTAATACCCAACTAGAAACACATGTACCCCAACTCACCAATCATCTCTTTCTCTCTCCTTTCATTCTCATAATTCATTCTTTCCTCTTCCAACAATGGAAGAGAATTCTCAATACCCTCTTACCCACACTCTTGGTTAAAGAGTGTAGAAAAGTGCTCCCAACGAGTAAAATTGAATGTTGTCCACACTGACTTTTGCTTGTTATTTTACTCATAAATCTTTGTACATAACTGCAAATGAGTTGATTTATTTTTTATTGGAAACTAGACTCAAAAATATTTCTTTGGACACCAAACTCGAAATTTTTGGACAACAGGGCTAGTTGTAGTAAAATTATTAAAATCGGAAATTTAATCTTGCTCTGGTATTCTCAGCTTTGACCTTTGTTGATTGTTTTGTTCATTACTCTCTCTGTCGAACTCCAATTGAGTTTATTATTGCTTTGATGGAAACTAGACTCACACATCTTTTTGGACACCAAACTCGTAATTTGTGGATAGCAGGGCTAGCTGCAGTAAAATTAATAAAATTGACAATTTAATCACGCTCTGGTATGCTCAGCTTTGACTTTTGATGACTATTTTGCTCATTAATCTCTTTACCGAACTCCAATTGAGTTGATTCTTGCTTTATTGGAAACTAGACTCAAATATCTTTCTTTGCACATAAAACTCAAAATTTTTGGACTACAGGGCTAGCTGCAGTAAAATCATTAAAAATCGGGAAATTTAATCACGCTCTGGTATGCTCAGCTTTGACCTTTGATGACTATTTTGCTCATTACTCTCTCTATCGAACTCCAATTGAGTTTATTCTTGCTTTGTTGGAAACTAGACTCAATTATATTTAATTTGACTACTCATAAGACTATTTTGGACTTCAGGAAGGGTCTCAAATAAATCTGGGAAAAATCACAACAGTTTAGTTTTAGCTTTTGCGTGTTATACCCAAAAACTCGTAAAACTTACAACCCAAAAAGAAAAGTACATCCCTCAACATGTTAACTTTAATCTCAACACACAAGGAAGAAAGCATGCAACAACATTATATTGTTACCTTCTACTCATCATACATTATGTTATATCCCAAGTTAAACCCCTTACCTCAATTCCAAGCTAGCTTCCAAAGGCTCTTAGGTTTCTTTCCTCACTAGACAACAAGCTTCCACTCCTCTTGGTCTCCTACAAGTGATGTCCAAAAACTCCAAGGCTAGGGTGGCTCTTCCTTTCTCTCACCAACTTGGTTGCTCTCCAAAATCTCTTCTCCACTCTCCAAGCTTTAACCTCCCCAAGGTCACTTACAAGCCTCCTAAGTCTAGAAAACATGTACCCACCCAAGGAAAGTGGAAAACAATATGTGTCCACCCAAGCAAAGTGGAGAAATATGTGCCCACCCAAGCAAAGTGGAAAACAATATGTGCTCATCCAAGCAAAGTGGAGCAATATGTGTCAGGAGCGGCTGCAGCGGAATGGTTAGCGTGGAATAACAAACCAAGAGGGTTTTTAATACTAACTTGTGCCTTTTAATTTCTACTCAGTTAAACTTACTTAGCAATTAATATTGACAAACAAAGAGAGTAAGGTTGAGAGAAATTTGCACAGATGATTTTATCCTGGTTCGGATCTTACCAATCCTACGTCCAGTCGCTTATCTCAAAACAAGATAAACAGTTTCACTAACACAAAACAATTACAAACTACAATCACAAAGATACAATTTGTAAAAGTTTAGAAACCACCTCTCTTGATGCCACAAGAGATGATACAACACCTCCTTTGAATCTTCACAAAGGATGAAACACTTCCTCCGAATACTTCACGAAGGATGAACACCTCCTCCGAATACTTCACGAAGGATGAACTTCCTCTTCCAGACACCTCCTTAGACACACCAAGGATGAACCAGCTATTCCTCTATCACCGTAGCAGTATATCACCAACTCTACAGACAGAGTTTCCTTAGCTGAGCAAGAGCACACAATTTTCAAGAGTTTCTGAGTATTTGAGCACAAGGGAAGAGTTTCTCAAGTTGTTGTTGAGAGGAAATGAGAGTCTATTTATAGACTCATCCAAAGACTCTTCCATTTTTCGTTTTCAGCCTTTCACACTGTGTTAATCGATTAGCTACAGTGGTTAATCGATTAACAACCCAACGGATAGTTCAACGGCTCTAAAAACGGCTAGTTTTTCAAACGGTCACTATGTTAATCGATTAGTCTGCTCTGTTAATCGATTAACGTTAATCGATTAACAGCCCCTGCTAATCGATTAGCGTTAATCGATTAGTCTGCTCTGCTAATCGATTAGTCTGCATTGCTGTGCTTCTCCATGGCGCACTGGAACAATCGATTAACACCCTCTGTTAATCGATTAACACTGCACAGATTTTGCTGTTTGGCTTATTTTTACATCTCTTTTGAATGCAAACATAAAACCACTCATAATCTAAGTCCTAGATGCTAAACTATAATTATTACAAAAGCTTTCCATAGCAATACAAGTCTTCATAACATTTTGAATCTTGATTTCTCTTGACTTGATTTGGACATCATCAAAACTTCATCTTCATCATTTTGCTAACAATATGTGCCCACCCAAGCAAAGTGGAACAAGGCTTTGGAAGCCACTTCCACGCTCATCATAACACTTCAATTTCCATTTTGGTTTGCTCAGCTTTGACCTTTGATGACTATTTTGCTCATTACTCTCTCTACCGAACTCTAATTGAGTTTATTCTTAATGTTTTGGAAACTAGACTCAAATATCTTTCTTTGGACACAAAAAACGTAATTTTTGGACTACCGGGCTAGCTGCAGTAAAATTATTAAAATTGGAAGTTTAACCACGCTCTGGTCTGCTTTGCTTTGACCTTTGATGACTATTTTGCTCATTACTCTCTCTACAGAACTCCAATTGAGTTGATTCCTGATTTTTTGGAAACTAGACTCAAATATCTTTAATTTGATTACTCATACGACTATTTTGGACTTCGGGAAGGGTCTCAAATAAATCTCAACATGTTAACTTTAATCCCAACACACAAGGAAGAAAAAAAACATGCAACAACATTATATTATTACCTTCTACCCATCATACATTATGTTATATCCCAAGTTAAACCCCTTACCTCAACATTGTCTTTCATCATAATTTATTATATAATACCACAAAATAAAATACTTAAGGTAAGAAATCATTTTATTTATACGGGTCTTACACAGATCACAACAAATTCAAATACTTGATTATTTGTTTTCATGTTTAGTGTAACAAGCAACTAGATTCATGGGCATGTGGCTATTATGTCATGTCTTGGATCAAAACCATCATTTGAGCAAAAATTAAAGATGATTGGACTAGGCTAATAATACACATATTTCACATATTACAAATCACATTCAACTTTAAACATTAGAATGCAAACATAATGAAGTTGTGTTATTTTTGCAACGCTTCAAGAATCCATCACCAACAACGAAGGACATAATGAAGAAGATACAACAAAAGTCGACAACATATCTTCTAAAGCGATAGAGTTAGGGCATACCCACCATTGCAACAATTGTTTTTTTCTTGAAGACATACATTATGTAAAGACAAGATTGTCTAGAGACTAGAATGTCTAGCAACTCCGGTTTTGGAGTTTAACAAAAGATATTAAACAAAAAATTGCTCTGAATGAAAGTTTATTTTAAGGAAATAATGTCTAAGAGAAAAGTATTTTGGAACATCTTTTGTATGCTAAAACAAGCTTACAAACCCTTTCTAGACTATATTGTTTGACAGAAAAAGTTTTATAAACGTCTAATGAAAGGAAACGCCTATCAATTTGAATCATATGATGAATTACAAAATAACACTTTCAAACTTATATCGTCTAAATGGAAAATGTTTTACAAACAATGTCTTACGAACATAAGCGTCTCTGAAAAAGCTTAAAATATGTTTTATTTAAACCTAAAGTGGTAAAACTTGTGTAATCTTCGTGAAGATTATTGGAACTACTTAAGAGTTATTATGGGAGAACTAGATGTAGCTCGTGATTAAGTGAACCAGTGTAAAATATGTGCTTTATTGATTTGCTCTTTGAAATGTTTTCCATACTCACCCTTTATAAAACCATGTAAATCATCTTACCTGATTTATATATCTCTTACAAATCCTTTAGACGCTGCTCTATGAAAGAATTTTAAAAATACTATTCACACTCCCCCCTCCTCTAGCGTTTTTCTGTGATTTCACTTTAGTTTAGTTTTGATACTTTTAGTTTTGATAGCTTTAGTTTTTAGTTTAATTTTGATAGATTTAGTTTTTAGTTTTAGTTTTGATTAGTTCATAATTTAAACTTGAAATTATGTTATGGAAATATTCAATATTCAAACTGTGTTGATGTCCACCTTTTCAAGTTTGGTAAAATTGTAAAAGTGAATAAATTATTTTAAAAAAAAAGCTACAATTGACGTCTATTAATGCATTAATAGATGTCAAATGACGTTGGCTATGGTAAGGACCAACGTAAACTTGCCTCTTTTTTATTCCTAGAAATTCGTGCTCAGCGATTTAGGTCCTACGCTCAACGCACTACGACATCAGATCCTCTTGTGGCTATCGTCATAGGACATCAGTTGGCCTGAGGGCTGATATCATTCGACGTCGCTCTTTTATTCAAACATCAAATTGACGTCTCTAACTAAGACGTCAGAGTTTAGACTAACGTCAAATGACGAAAATAACTAACGTCAAAACTTATTTTTGTAGTAATGTTAGTTGAGTCTTTATTAATTTTTTAGATATATTAAGTATTCAAAGTTTTATATTTTTCAATTAAATCTTCATCTTTTAATTTCTATATTAATTGGACGATATGATTGATATTTTTACATTATAATGTGAAACTTTTTGGTTAATATAAAATAATATTATGTTTATAGAAATTTATTAAATAACAAAATTATGTTGGTTAATAAATTCTATGTCATCATCTATTTCAGTTAAAAGATTGCCATGGTCACCATCATTAATGTAGGTGACATTGATGATTCTTATCATAAAACACATATTTTCAATTAAAAGTAATAAAATTCATTTGTCATTTTACATTAATATCATTTTATTTTAGCAATTGTTGACAACATTTGAGAAATAGGGAGAAATTATTCAAGATATCAAGAGTTGTTATGAGATAAAAGGTTAATAAGATAAATTACACAATCGATTGAAGGACAAAACTTATATCATTTGATCAATAGAAAATTAAGCTTTATATGAAAATCCAAAACAGAGGATTATAGCGTACAAAATCATTATAAGAATAGTGTTAGTAAAGGACAAAATCACCTTTTGGCATTATCAAGAATTTGATTTATGCTTTCTGAACCTCACTAGTCATAAACCAAGGAGAATTATGTTCTATAGAGATGCGATGAGTGAAGGACAAAGTTACCAAGTACTTCTTTATGAGATGCATGTCATAAGAACGAACATTTAAAAGTAAGTTATGTAATTATAATTAAAATATCAATAGAAGGAAAATGCAAATGAAGAGAAAATATTGATCAAAATCAAGAGGCAAATCAAGAGAAGAACAAAACAACAACTGTTCAGGAGACTTAGTAGATATAAATTACTCGAGCCATGTAGTTAAAACTACTAAGGGCAATTTCGATATAGTTATTTGTAATTTATTCAAATTTGAATTCAAATCTTTTAACTGTGTCCTGAGAGAGTTAAAAAATATTAATAGGTTCATTTGTGTGTATTTTACAAGAATGACAAATTATGAAATAATTAATACATTCTGAAACATGATGAACTAGAAAAAATGACTAATTCACTATTAATTGTTGCAATTTAGATCACTTTACAACATCCTTTATTTTCCTATTTAATTTACTTTTTACAATCTAGTTTATTGTTTTTGCTATTTTTTGCCATTCCCTCTATTCATACATCTCCCATTTGAGTTCCATAATTCATGTTGTTGATTCCATCCATTATTATTACATTTTATCTTTATATTTATATAAAAAAAATCAAAAAATAAACACAATATAAACTTGATATATATGATATTCTCGTTAAAATCCAAGTAAGAAAACGATTAAAGTCATTAAACGTGTGAGTGACATTGATTCACGAAATCAAGAACCTTTTACATCAAGTTATTCCTCTCAATCAACATTGACGTGTGAAAATATCAAAGTTCTATTGAAAAGCTGAATGTTTGCTAACCTTATGTTAAAAGAACTCAATCGAGACCATTTAATTGTGAACAACGTATTAATCATCACTAAACTCTCAAGAAACAGCAATTCAAAACATAAAAGTTGGTAAAAGCAAGTACATAAGATGATGAAAAAAAAATCTTTAATACCACAAAAAATTTTAAATAAAAACTAAATTAAAAAACATATAAAATTTCATTTAATTTTTCAATATAACTGCAATCAAAATACAGAAATTGAGATTTTAATTATGCCTCATAAAATTTAAAGTTTTCAAATCATTAATAAATTGATGGTCGTTGAAAGTCAATGGTCGGAGTTGTGTAAATTGGTCGACGTATGTTTTGGGCACTAATCTCAAATCGCAAAAAACGAGTCAAGTCTTCTGTGGTTTAATTTATTTTAAAAGCATTATTCGAATTTTCTTTATTTTTAATCAAACTCATGACTTGGTCCCGATTGGTGTGTTTCACGATGGGGACAAACGCATTCTCTCTTTTCGTTCTATTTTGAAAAGTTCTTCCCCATAACTCACTCTGTTCCCATTCACCACTCACACCACTCCTTTCTTTCTCTGTTCCTTTCTGATGCGACTTACATGTTATCACATTGCGATGATAAAGAAAAATGTTTTTTTAACCATTTTTTTTTATAATTTTTTTATAATAATTTATTTGATAGTTTGTGATCGATTATAAATATACGAATAAAATTGTGATATGTAATCTATTATAAAAAAGTTATTAATATAACATATCATAGTCCAAATGAAAAAGAGCACCAATCAGACATAAACCAAAGAAAAAATAAATGTTTACAACTTGCAAAAGACTTTAACACTGTCATCACATCAAAGTTCTACAACACACTTTATTAAGCAAGGGGTCTCAGCTAGCTACCCAAACAGATGGTACTTCTGAGGCCTCAAGATCAGCTAGTACATACACATAGACATTATCTTAATAACATCTCGTCTCATGTCACATCTCACTACATATCTCACAAAGGAACAACCTCTGTTATGAAACTAAAAACATTAGACTCTCAAACCAACATTAAACATAGTCAAACAATGAAAATGTGTGCAACGATAGTACACTACACTTAACTTAATCTGATCGCTCTTACTCAACACAGCAACGATACATGAAGTATTTCTCCATTTGGCGTCCACATTCAGCGCACACAACCTTCTGGGGTATGCCACCAGTGCTCCCAGGAAGGATCAAACGGTTGCAGTGATGTGGGGGTTTGTTTTGGTTGAGGTAATCGTTCATGGCTTTCACCACACCATCTTCCTCGATTCTAGGCCCCCACTTTTCGAAGTCCTGCAAGCAAATCAAAAAACTGTCACCTTTGGCTCTGGCCATATCAGTGGCGCCCATGCAGAAAATCGCCCACCCTCGATCACTGCCGTCGAAGCTCAGCACAGTCATCACTTCGCTCATGATCTCGTCGTTTTCCACCGTCCTTTCGTGCTGCAACTTGGAGTACAGCATGCTCTCCAAACGGGTCCAGAAGAACCAAATGGAGGTCACGTTGGGCCAAAAGTAACTGAACTTTCTCGTAGTGAACGCTTTTATCATCTTCTGCATCCGCTCCTTCGCGTTGCTCTTTCCCACGTATGCCATCTCCAGCTGGAACTTCCCAGCCTTTGCCACACTCAATGCTGTTGCTGTGAATTTCTCAATCCACTCCAGGTCTTCACCTCCATACAGACATACCAGTTTTCCTTCTGCCATCTGTAAACACAAATTTCATCTGTCAGTATAAAAATTTTACAACTCATCAATTTGGAGTTAAAGTCAGAGACTAAAGTTACCCTCCATTATAAATCCAGAGACTAAACTAAGAGTTTGTTCTAATTTGGATAAGTTTCTTCTTTCAACCGTGCTAATCAGAGTTCTTATCTAGTAAAATTTCATGCGTGTCTACAAGTTTCAGTTCGTTGAATCAGCTGAGAAACTAAGTTTCAGTTTCGCACTTAGTCAGAAATGTTCTGTTTTAGTTTAGATATATGACTCCAAATAATGCAATTCACATTTTAAGAAAACAATTGATTATGTTAATTTTCATGGATCTTGTTAAAATATCCTTATAGTTATACTGTATAGTTGTAGTTATATATCCACTAGTGTATTTGCGTTTTGACAATATTACTGCAAAAAGTAGTTGATACTTGTATGGTTTAGCGATAAATAGTTTGGGAAGAAAAAGTATAACAACAGTGGGAAATAAAATAAATGGGCAGAGGATCTTGTTACCCATTCTAAAACTGTAGGATCAATGCCATCAACAAGCAGTTCAAGGCTCCAAATCTCTTGCTTCCACAGTGATTCTTCTTTCTCACTAGTGAAGGGGAAGGCCAAATTGCCCCAAATCCATATCATATGGACTGCATTAGGGGAGGACAATCTGCCTTGTGGATCAAGGGCCACTAGAATAGCTGTCTTTGAGAAATTCCACACTTCTTTGATGTACTTAACTGCTGATGGTTCAATGATGAAAGGATCACAGACACTGTACCATGGCATCAATGACTGCAAATACTCAAACTTCTGTTTGTTCACCTCATTCCAGATCCCTTTGTCCACAACTGGGATCCAAACCATCTCATAGTGTGTGTCACCCCTCGCTCGTGCATCTTTGTACAAATTATCAAGTACCAGGATCTCTTCTTGTGAAAGATCAAGGTCTGATATGAGCAGCAACACATGTTTCCTCCTTAGTACCTCCAGACTAACCTGTTTGTCAACAAATCAATCTTCTTAACCATGGTTCCAAATGAGATTTATTTAGCATAAGGGCTACATGTTACTAAAAATATCAAAGTACCCTTGATTTTGTAGTTCCATCCAAGAGTGGAAGGATATCATCCTTTGCATATATCAGTGCTCTGACAATTTTCATGTTGTCTATATGGACTGTCTCGAAAAGACGTATCAGATTATGGAATGCCTCTATATGCCTCTTGTCATCTGCACCAGGTTAAGGATATTCATTTGTCAAATGTGCCTCATTCCAGATATATTTTATCCTTTTATATACTTAATGAAACTCTCAAACATCACATCAATTCAAAACCCTTTAAATTAGTCCAAGGCTATATGAAATTATTTAACTTGTTGAGTATAACTGTACCCACCTATATATTGGTAGCAAAGAACCAGTTGGCTCTTGAGGTGCTCATGAATACTAGTAACTTTGTGAGCAAGACTAGATAACTCCCATGCCTCAGTGGTTGATGAAATGGACCTGCAATCAACAAAATTGGGGTCACTGATATTTCCAAAAAAAGAAAATTGATTTGAGGTGAACGATGGAAAGGAACTATGCTTACTCATTTCTTGTGCCTATGAGACTAGCAATTTGAGAGGCACAAGCCACAATACTTCTGATGACCCAGTAGGAAGCAATAGGAATGTGAGTACTGGCAACAGACATGGGAGGTGTGTCCTCTGAAATGTAGTCAGATGGAAGCTCCTTGAATTCAACGATGCAGGTGGTTACATCCATTGCAGCCTTCACCAGCCTAATGAGTGCTTCAAAATGGGGTTTCAATGACATGAAATTCTCAGCAATATCTGGCAGTTGCTTAAGAAGGGCCACAGACTTGGCAAGAGTATTTTCAGCACTCAACTGAGCGACAAGCCAAAACTCTCCAAAAATAACAGCAAAGGCTGCTAATGTTAGCACAACTTTCGCATGCCATGCATAGCTAGACATGTAACCCAGTAACACCATTGTTGATGAATGCGCATCTCCACCTCCCGAACACTTGCATGATAGCTGCCAATGTATTCCGGAATTGCTCTTTAATGACATATATCTAGGTGAATTTAGACAGTAAAAGTACAGTGACACGTATGACAGAACCAGAAAAGAAGTTTAGGACATGTTTACATATATATGTCTGAAAACTAATGAATTTTCAACTTTGCATGTTTCTAAGAACTTTCATAAATTTATAATAAAAATATATTTATCCTATTTTATTTATTGTTAGGTTCAAAGCTCTACGAATAAAGAAAAGATAGAGAATGTGATACACATTCTTAGGCAAAGATGAGTATATATATACATACATATATTTCAAATAATCTGGTTAAGTATCAGTCTAAGTCAATTTCCATTAACAAATTATTAGGAACAAATGTGATTCTGTATGAGAGAGACTTGAATTTGTTCAAGAGGATGCAAAACTGAGGGGTAAATAAGAAGGTTGATTCACATATCAATTCACTGTCATAAGAATGAAAGAAAAGTATATTCTATGCAAAATGGGGAAAGGAATAACTGTCTTTTTAACTGCAACACATCATTGGATGATAGTTTGAGGAAACATGGGAACACACTCTATCCTTGGTAACAGTGTCAGGTAACTTTTATAAAAGTTAAGAAGATTTTCAGATGAAAACAACCTCACACGAAATTTTGTTTATGATATAAGCCAGCGAGTCAAGCATGTCAAATTCAGCCAGAGCAGCAGTCATCTCCAATGCATCTTGGTCTCTTTTCACCTGTCAAAAAGCCACATATAATAATAATAATAATAATAATAATAATAATAATAATAATAATAATGATATGATAACAAGAGCAAATACATAAAATAAGGAGTTAACTGAACATGTATCACATGCATGCAAAGTGGCAGAACGTAAACATGGTAGCATAAAAGGTAAGTCTTACTTCATAACCCTCAACAGTGCGAGCAATGAACCGAAGGAGAATTTCGTCGACGATTTGTAGAATAGGTTTGACATCAATTTCACGGCCATCTGGGGCATGTGTGGTCTGAACCTGCTTGGTCATGGCACTGTCATCAGAAGTGGAGAACATGCGTCGCTCCTTCCTTTGGGACATTTTTGGAGTAGCTGTTAGCTGGCGACTACTCATGTTGCTGAAATGGTTTCAGATATGAGAAGACACAGTGGGAGGGAAACAGGTTTTGGCTTGAGTATACGTGGTTGTACTAATAACATATATATATATATATATATATATAGAGAGAGAGAGAGCAACATGAAGAAGAATAAAGCTTTGTTGAACATGTACCTTGCTTGCAAGAGGGTATTAAAAAAAGCTAAAGCGATTCATCTGTTCCCTATTCATCAGGATAAGAATAAACCTCGTTTAATTATCTGTGGTGGCCCCTGCTCTCTTATTTTTACCTTAAATGCTTTATTTTATTACACTTAGACACACAGCTTGTTTATTTTCCATAATGGCAATGGCATAAACATTGAACTAGGTTAAAACAAAAGTGAGATCTGGTGCTTTTCTGACATCATTGATGCCATGTCACTAGCCTTACCTCATTAATTTCATTATTAAAAGCCACATTTGAATGGTTTTATCTATTGGAAATAGTATTATGACATGTCATCCAAGTAACTTTTATAACTTTTGCAATAGTAATTTTATAGGACTTATTCTCCAAGTAACTTTTGTAACAGTAAGCATTTTTGGACTGAGTAACTTTTATGACACTGTCAGAGATTATTGATGTTGTTGTTTTTGTTTATTATCGCAAAAAAATATATAAATTTACATTTTTATAATTATTTTTTTTATATTATATGTTAAATGAATGGAAAAATACGTCATGATGTCATTATTTATTATTGAATATAGTTCACAGCAATAACCAAATTTAATGTGTTAAATAAGTTTTTGAGTAGTTTAAGATATGAGACACATTCTAATGCTAATTTAAAATATTTTTTAACAAATAAACTAAATTAATGTTTTTATGTTAAAAGAAGTATAATTATTTATTTCTAAAGTTTAAAAGTAAAAATATATCAAAATTTAAAATTAAAACGAATTTTAGTTTCGTGGAAATTAAAAACATATATTTCTATTATTTAAAAACCAATTTTGTATAGTTTTTTCTATTAGAAACAGTGTTAAGTAAAAAGGTATAATTTTGATTAAAATTTATGTATATGGATAAATTTTTTTTAAAAAGAAATATAATAAGTTGTGTACTAGAAAAACGGCAAGATGATGTAATATTTTTAAAACACGACTTTAAAGTGAAATTGTGTTTTCACAACAGGACTCATTAGAATAGAAATAATGTATTAAACACACGATATTTACTCTTTTATTTATTTGTTTTTTTAGCAAAAATCTATGAATTAGAAACAACTTCATTCTTCTCGTTTTTTTATTTCGTATATTTTTTTATTTCAAACAAGCATGCTCTGCACTTTAATTTTTTAATTAATAAATTATATTTTAAATAATAAAATATTATCATATATTTTTTGTAAATATGATTAGAAGATTTTAAATTTTAGTTATTAATCAAAATATTAAAAATATTTCAAAATAGAAAATATTTTCACATTTTTAAAAATAATATTGAGATGTATATTTTTAATAAATACATTTTACATATATAATTTTAGTAATTAAATTATCTCAAAATTCCAAAATAAAAATTATCTTGATATAAAATTAAAGAAAAAAGAATATCAAGTTTTAAAGAGTAAAAGAAATTAAAAATATTATTTTCAACGCATTAATTAAATTATTAAAAAATATATCATTATATAAATATTTAAGAAAACATAACAAATTTTAAAAATTAATTAATCAAATTGATTAAAAAATTAAAGAAATCATACTTTTCAAACCCGATCTTAAACGAATAATGAAGAATCCGAACTTTTAGTTTTTAAAAATCGTCTTGTCGACACACGATTTCTATTTACTATTTCTTTTATAGAAATCGTGTTTCTTACATACGATTTCTTCTATATTTTTTGCTTCCTCGTGTTTTTTCTTTACATTTTTATGTATTTTATTTCAGTTTTTAGAGGTCGTGATTACCACATAATTTCTCTTTTCACTTTCACATTATTTTTTAAAATTTTTTATAGTTTTTAGTTTTTTTTTTAAATTTATGCAAATATATTTTTTATTTTTAAATTGTTTTTTAATAATTTAATCAATCAATTTTTAAAATTTTTTACATGTTATTTAAATTTTTATACAATCATATATTTTTTAATAACTTAATCAACGCATTAAAAATAATACTTTTAAATTTTTGTACTCCTTAAATATATTTTTTTTAATATTTTGATGAATGAATTAAAATTAAAATTAAATTTTTTTAATAATATTTTAAAAAATATATGATAATATTTCATTATTTAAATTTTAATTAATTAATTAAAAAGAATTAAAATACAGAATATGTTTGTATGAAATAAAAAATCAAATTTTTAATATAAAAAATTTAAAACTTTCATTGTAAGAAATGTGCATTACTTCCTGAGAGAAGAAACATCTTAACTTAAAGTACTACATGGAAGAGAAGAGTTTTCTTTTGTCCCTATAAAAGTAACTAGATTATTTGGAAAAAGTATTGTAGTGGTAAACTTATTCTCGACTTCAATGTCATGAAGTTGATCTCTAATATCATAATAAAAAATTGGATAATGATATTTTGACAATATTTTTTGACAATATTTTTTGACAACATTTTAATATCATTTACGTATCATTCTATGATTGGTCTATGTTAGTGTTTATGATTATTATTATTGATTGTAGAGTAATTTTGGACCAATCACAAAATAACACATAAATAATATTAAAATGCTATCAAAAAAATGTTGTCAAAGTATTATTATCCTAAGAAATTTAATAATAATCTCACTTTCATATCCTCAATTGCTTCAACCATTTACCATAAGCTATTCAGCCGAAGAAGTGTGTAGTCATATATGTCTATTTTATTATATATTTAGCAATTTAATTTTTTTTATATATTTGCAGAAAATATTTTGACAATCCCATTTTTTTTAGATTCGCCTCTGAATTTAAACGTTTACTTACTAAGGATTACAATTAGTCAAAGAGAGAGAGAAGAAGAAGCAAGTTTACAGATTTAGTAAATCATATGTGTCTTAGTTCTTTCTATAAATATTACTAATAAGGAAAAGGAGTTAGATTGATAAAGCAGAAAACAACTTGTCAAACAAACAATGTTCGGATTTTTTCCAACCAAACCAATTACTTCCATTGTCGCTAGTTATTATTTTATTATTATCATTATTATTATAAAATTGATTTGAAATTTTGGAAGGGAGGATAAAAGATATAATATGTTAAACTTCTCCACTGACATACATTTGCTGAAAAATTATTATTATTATTATTATTTCATGTTTTTATAGATTTAAAATATTGAGTGCTTTTTACTAATAGAAATTGCCTTTGAAGAACATGTTCAGAAATCGTCAGGGGTATATGTATGTGGCAAAAAAGAGGAACATTTTGATGTTTAGGAACTAAGGGCAATATTAAGGTTATGAAAAGAAAAATATGCTTAGAAATCAAATTCGATATCACTTTGTATGGTTTCGTAAAAGATATATTTGTTTTTTTAAAGCACACACAATACAGCTATGAAGAATCTTGTGTATTTTATACTTTTATAAGCTTACACGAGTAACACACTACCTATGTATTTTCTATTCTAAAGAACATATTTCCATGTTGTTTGTGTACCAGCAATAAAGGACTTTACTTTAAATTTAAACACTCTCAAATTAAAAAAAAAATTCTCCAAACTCTAAATTAAATATATTTTTTAAAAATAAGAAAAAAAACTATTTTTAGTCATCAATAGTAAATTTAAGAAACTATTTTTAAAATTTAAAATTTAAAATTTAAAATTTCAGTGATCAAGATACTCACCTTAATGACTAAAAAGTAGAAAAAAAATATTAAAAATAAAGACAAGTTAATAGGGTTCTTTATGTGCTGGTGAAGTATATGTCCATTACCACCTATAATTATATCAAGCCATATTATAATAGAATCACAATTATAAGAAAAAAGAAGAAGGGGAAATGCATATGATGTCTCCATTCATTTAGCACATTGGTAAAACGTGTATGTTTAAAAAATCACTTAACTTTGGTTTATATTTAGTTTTTCATCTGCAATTTTAATTCCCCCTTTTTTAAAAATATGTAATTTTGGTCTTTCAATTTATCATAATTTTTATTTTTTAATTAATAAAATAATTGGCATGATATACCTTAAATGAAAGATGTGTGAACTTTATTTTTTGTTACATATAATCAATCCGAAGTATTTAGAGGCGCAATTAATTTTATCCAACAACATGTTAATATCTAGAATTTTACTGAAACAATTGACAAGAGATCAAATCAATGATGATCCATCGCTATCTCACATAAATTTAACAGATATATTGTTCTTAAAGGATTTACGAGTAGATGTAAGTTATCAAAATAAATCTTATTCATATCTTACAATTAATGTATAAACTTATAAAATAATATAAATAAAGACTATGTATAATATATTCTTTTTCTATCACAACGATAACAACAAAGTGATTTTCTAATTGTAGCAGCGAATCCACGAAAACTTTCCTTAGAATGCTTCGAGAATGAATATAAAATTACGAAGCATTTTCAAATATGATAAACAACTTCTAATGAACAAAAGATGTTAAACAAGTATATTAAAAACATATTTAGGTCATGTAAGTGTGGAAGAAAAAAAAACTAATGATATTGTTATCGTTGGTTTATTTAGTTTTGGTTTCTGAAAATTTTCTTTTAATATATAATGGTGTTATGTGTTAAATAGGAGAATAAATTTATTGACTAAAAGCGTAAATTTATAAATCTTTACGAACGGTAGAAATAATGTGGAAATCACAATGCTAAATAATCTACAAATTATTTAATAATTAATTGAATTGACATTATATAATGGATGATATACAACTTAATCATCTCAAGAAAACAAATAAAGTGTATATATACATTGTTTAATAATCGAAAACATGTTTTTTAATATTATATTGTCTATAGAGAGTTATTTATATAACTGAGGTCTTAAAGGATACGACGTGAAAAATGTATAGTAAGCAATATTTTTACGTAGAACGTGTTAAGATCTAATGTAGATTGTGAATTTTACATTAATTAAATTGTTATAGTCTAACATAAATTGTTTTATTTAATCTCTATGTACAACTTCATTCCCAACTTCTCTCTCGTGTTTTTGACGTTTTGTTTCCCTTCTTACGACAATTACGACGAGTTCATTTATTCCTCAATTGGTGACACAAATGACGTTCTTCTTTTGTCTCTGTGGATGGTTTTGTGTGAGGGAATTTTTTGTCTGATTGGATTATGGTTTAATAATCTTCTTTTAGTAATCTAAATCTTCAATTTATTTTTTAAAATCGTGATTGTTTTAAAGGATCTCAATCATGATAATGTATGAATGTCACCATTGAATTGTTGTTATTCCTTTTTTATATTGCATCATGTTATTTGGATGTTTAAATTTTAAATTTTGAATATTAAAATTATTTGTTAAAAGTAATGTAATACAATAGATTGAAATTAATTATTGGATGTTTAAAATTGAAAATTAAGAGTAAAATTATAGGGACTAATTAATTATTTTAGTTCCTACGAGTGACTTAATTATTAAATCACTAGTTTGTTTACAATTTTACAGATTAAATTATAGGTAATTTGTATAATATCTTTTAAAATAAATATAGAGAAATTGTAGTTTACATTGGTTGGAAAAGTAAGATGTATTATAATATGTTTGGTGATATTATATGCTTTTGATGTACTATATTAGTCATATTAGTCATGCATGTGAACATTAATTCCTATTTGAGATTTAGTATAAATGGTTAAACATTATTCATTTGTTTTAAATCTTGATTTGTTAAATTGGGTGATTTAGAAAAAATATTTTTCATAATTTTTAATATGTTCATATTGTGATTTTATGTTTATATTTGATTAAATTTCTTTTTGTCTTGTTTTATTGTAATTTTGTGAGTACTTTCATTTTTTATACTTCAAAAACTAATGTAAAATGTTATCGAAATTTTATCATATTTAAGATAATAGATTTTATTTGTATGTGTTAACAACTTATGGAAAATATTTTCTCGAATAGGTGTGCATCTTCAATTAAAAAAATGAGAATTTCATATTGCATGGTTGATTATGATGAAATTTTTAATGTACGTAGTTATCAAGCGAAGTTGGATGAATGAACATCGTGTTAGTGTAGAGTATGAAAAGGGAGTTGACAAGTTTTTGAAGTTTGCTTGTTGAAATAGGAAACTTATTAATGGGACATGTCATTTTCCTTGTGTTTATTGTTTGAATCAAATACATCAAGATTTGGGGGAGATATGTGATAACTTGTTCTTCTATGGTGTAATGAAAAGTTATACATTATGAACTTGACACATAGAAATATTATACGGTCCTATTATTTTTAGAACAACAAAATTTTTGAAAAAGGGGTGAATGGTCATTTAGAGGACATGATACATGTTGGTAAATAAAATTTTCAAAGAGCTCATGTGCATGATTCTTTAAAGTTTGATTTAGAGCAAAAATTGTATTCAGGATGCAATAACTTTACTCAATTACTAACAACTTTAAAACTATTTAGTTTAAAATTAAGAAATGGATGAACTAATAGAAGTTTCATCAAATTATTAGAGTTACTGAATGAGATACTTCCAAAACATAACATGTTATCTAATGGTAACTATGATGCAAATAATATATTATGTCTCATAGTATAAAATATAAAAAGTTACATGCATGTCCTAATAATTGTGTATTATACAAATATAAATTTGCTACATTGAGGTTGTGTCCAACATATGGATTATAATTTTTTTTTTAAATAACTTGATAGAAGAAGTGGTGAGGAAGAAATAAAGGGCTGCCCTACTATGGTGGTGTTGTATTTGAAAATAATATCAAGGTTTAAAGGAATGTTTACCATTAAAGAGAATGTAAAAATCCTAACATGATGCAAATAGAAGAAAATGTGATAATATTCTTTCACATCCAATAATTCTCCAAAATGAAAGAATATTAGTGAAATATTTTTAGAATTTGGTACAAAATCAATAAACATAAGAATTGGACTTAGTACATAGTTCATGACATGGTGTTCATCATTTATAACCTCCTTCCTTGGATTTGCATGAAGAGAAAATGCATTATGTTGTTCATGAAGTTTTAGGACCCAAACAACTAGAATATGACATTAATGTGTATCTTAGGCCCTCGATTGAAGATTTGAAGATGTTGTGAGAAATAAACGTGGATGTCTTCAATGTGCATTATGAAGATAATTTTTGTTTGGATGTAATGTTGTTTTAAATAATAAATTATTCTCTAACATATAATAACTTGAGTGATTATAGTGTGAAGGATTATTTTACATGTCCTATATGTGAATAAAACACTAGTTATATTCAATTGAATCATATGTAAAATATTTTATATATTAGGAATCAAAAGTTCTTTACTCGTAGTTTTCCTGATCATAGAATGAAGAAAATATTTAATGGATGGCAACACGATGAAGTTGCATCAACATCTTCCAATACTACTAAGAAAAAAATACCACTAAGAATAATAGTTAAAAGAAATGGTCAATTTTAGTTTTCCATATCATGTAACTTAAATGTTACACACTGTATACATGTTATATGCATGTGAAAAAAAAATGTTCACAAAAATGTAATCGGGACATTGTTAATAAAAAGAAAGACAAATGGTGGATTTAAAACACACCAATATTTGATTGACATGGATATACATTCTAAATATACATTCTAAGTTACATCCATAATCAATAGGAAAACACACTTTTGAAAATGTAGGATAGTTCTACATGACATTCTCTGCTTGGCGACAATTATAGACACATTGTAGCTTTTAATTGGACTGATTTTCATGTGACGCATTGAAAAAAGAAGTGTATGAAATAGAAATTAGGGATGTATTTAGTATTTTCATATATTTTTCATAATTTTTTAGTTTTAGCCTTGTAGTTTGAAAAAAATTATTTTCACACTTTGAATTAACTTAAACTTATTTTTAGTTTCATCAACAAATATTAGAATATTCCATAACATTGATTGAACTAACAAGTTATTTTTAATACACTTTGAAATTCATCTTTTTCTTTGGCAGAACTTGATCAGTTGTTTGAAGATGCACCTTTGCCATTCACAATGCAACATGCTGCCAAGATTTCTAGTGTTAGGAAAAGAGTTTCATCCCTGAATTCACTTCTAAAGTCCATACAAGGGTGTTAGGAAAAGAGTTTCATCCCTGAATTCACTTCTAAAGTCCATACAAGGGCGGATTCATAATCTAGATCGCATGATAAAATTTACCCGTCATTGTTACATATTTCATCGTGACAAAATCTAAAACGGAAGCATGTGAGATTATAAATTTCTTCCTTAGAAGGAGCAAGTGAGTCTGGTCAAATGATTTCAAATATGTGTTGTTATACGGTAAGAATTTTGTTTTGCTTTATTTAAATCACCTTATTATTGTGATAAATGTAATTGTTATTTGCTTTTATAATCTCAAATAGCTTGTGTTAAAATGTCGGATGGTTTCCTCTTAATTGGAAAAAGCTCCCTGGCGACTTTTTCTTTACTTTGGAATCAAGTTTTAACCTTTAGGCTTTAAAAGGAACTGTTGAACCCACATACACTTGCCATGAGAGAATTGGAATCAATCACAAATTAAAAATTGGATAACATTAAATTTAAAAAATATATAAAGACTAAATATACTTACGAATTTAAATTTAACAACTAGACTACGAATAGTAATTATATATTCTAAAAATTTATTATAAAAAATTCCAATGGAATTTCTTCCAACAATATTAGTAGGAAAAATATACTTACAAATTTAATTTTACAGCAAAAATTAGTTGGATATTTTTTTTTTTGCAAGAAATCACTTATGAATTTAAAATACGTAAAAAAAATTACTTGTGAAATTTAAATTGGTAAAAAAATGTACTTGCTGATTTTTAAATTGATTTTGTCGCAACAAAAAATGCTGTGAATTCTTTTCCTTTGAAATTTTGCAAGAAATCTTCTATGAATCTTTAAATTTCACGGTAACTAATTACCTAGAAAGAAATTACTTATTAATTAAAGTTCGTAGGAAATACTTTTTCTTATAAATTTCTTAGAAATCTGCAGAAAATCACCATAAAATAAAAAAAATTCTAATAGATTTAGTCATTATCTAGTTCAAATTTAATATAAATCTTCAAACATAAAATTTTAATTTCTACCTAACTCAACTTCTTAATGATAGGTTTAGTGAAATTTCAAAGGTGAGGTATTAATATTCTGTTAACGTGTTTCCAAACTTTGTTGCCAAGTCATGTTACCAATGTGGGTTCACAACGTGAAATGTCAAATTATCGGGATGCCGAGCAGGATAGGATGTCGAGCTGATCAGAAGTAGAAAGCATAACCTTTTACGGTTGTAATCTTGTAAATCAAACTATTATAACCTCACTTATCCTAACAACCTAACTCACAACTACTTCTTAATATGTTTCCTCTCATCATACATATTATATCCTATCAGTTTCACTATTTCTTTAATGAATAAGTGAGCTACTTCTACTACGATGAAAGGGTGAGTTAGGGCAAAAAATGAGCATATTTAGTGAGTCTATCCACCACCACTAGGATTGTGTCTTTAACTTGGATCTTAGGCAGCCTGCCAATAAAATCCATAAAAATGTCAAACTAGACTTGAGTGGGAATAGGCAATGGGTGCAACAAACCTACCAAAGCTAAAGTTTTAGCTTTATTACTTTAACACACCTCACATCGTTGGACTCACTCTTTAATGTCCCTTTTCATACCTTTCCAATAGAATACCCTAGTTATCCTTTTATACGTCCGAAAATAATCATTATGTTTTCCTGTAAGGGACTCATACATCTCTTTAATTATGGTTGATATGCTGAAAGAGTCTTTATGTAGCAACAATTTACCTTAGACCTTTTGCTAGAAGCATCCGTTTCTAGAGTAAATGATTTAGAAAAATCAATAACTGCCAAAACTAGTAGTTGAGAAACAACCTTCTTCAAGGCCTCAAAAGCATGTTGAGCCTCTATTGTCCAATGAAAGCCATCTTTAAATAATAATTGTGTGGGTGGTTTAACAATCTTACCATATCGTTGTACAAAACGTTTGTAATAGCCCATGAAGCCCAAAAATCCTTGTAAAGCCTTGGGATTTTTTGGAATTGGACACTTCTCCATGGCCTCTACCTTCTTTAGGTTTGCTGCCACCCCTTGCTGGAAAATGATATGGCCTAGATATTCCAGCTGTAATCACCCAAAGACACACTTCTTGTTGAGTTTTAATTTGTGTTGGTGCAATACCCTTAAAACTTCAGTTAGGTGGGTGACATGAGTTGCTAAAATGGGATTGTAGATTAATATATCATCAAAGAAAACTAAGACAAACTTTCTTATAAATGACTTTCTTATAAATGACTGAAGTATACGGTTCATCAAGGCCTGAAAGGTAGCAAGAACAGTGGTCAGCTCAAAAGGCATGACTAGAAACTCAGCTCAAAAGGCATGACTAGAAACTCAGCTCAAAAGGCATGACTAGAAACTCATAATAGCCTTCATGAGTGCAGAAGGTAGTTTTCTCAATGTCTTCTTTGCACATCAAAATCTGATGGTAACTAAATTTTAAATCCAGTTTAGAAAACATGGTTGTTCCTGCTAATTCATCCAACAATTCCTCTATTACTAGAATAAGGAATTTATTAGGAATAGTGATTTTGTTTAGAGTCCTATATTCCACACAAAATCTCCAGACAACTTGATCTGTCTAATTATCGACAACAAAGTAGGTTTTTGAGAGGACTTGTCTTTCCCTTCCTTACACTTACAATCTTCTCAATAACAGCTAAAAACAACTCATGTATAGACTATATATAGTAGTCTGTTTACAATAACCTATATAACTACCTTTTATCCTTATTCCTCCTAACATACACTTTTTCTCTGAACTTATCAAATAACATGTAGTCAAAAAGGAGTCAACAAAAACATTTAAAACAAATCCCTAATTATATGAATTCAGACATGTAACCAAGTACCATCCGTAACCACTAAACAATTATTTATTGCTGATATAGAATACAACAACACAAAAAATTTATGTATTGCTTTAAGAGGATACTGAAAACCCCCATTTTCCAAAGTTAACCAATCTGTTAGTGCTTCTGTTATATGATCATAAAACCAAATATTGCAATACTTTAGGGAACTGTGAATCCCTTCGCATAGGAATTCAAATAAAACCAACTAATCTCTTTAATATAGTTTACAGGACAGACCTTAGGTATCAATCTTAGAAAATAACTGAAACTGTAGTGAATATATTGTGAGAACTTGAAATTATGTCTAACCGTGGGAGAAATGTAAAATATGAAATAAACATGCTAAAGTGCAATGCAAATGCTTCCTATATATTTCAAATGCTAAAATCAACACAAAAATAGAAATTAAAACTAATCTACATGCTCAAAACAGTGAAACACGAATCAAATGCAAAAGCTGTGAATATACCTGATAACTATGGTGCAGGTATGGTTCGAATCTGTGAGTGAATGGTGTAGAAATAAAATTAAGCTTTTGAATGAATATTATATGGATTGAATTGAAGATAGGAACTGAAAATTTTAACAAGTAAACATCAGAAAATGAAAATTCTAAACTAAGATATCCTAAGTTAACGAAATCAACATAAACAACTACCTAAATTCTATTTTGTTTGATTTTCAAAATTTAAATGAAAAGAGAGATGGATTATGGATTAGAAACACAAAGCAAAAAGAAACCACCCATTAAAATGAATGGAAAGTGATTGGAACAGTGAATCACAAATATACTTATGAACAGATCACTCAAATTAACCCAAGAACTGAAATTTAAAGTGAAGAACTTAATTCTTGTTCTTATTTGAGTTTTGACAGTTTGCATTTACCCAGGTCAGAATCCAGTATGGTAGCACCTTCTTCACAGCAGCTTTTAATCCAACATGGCAGCCACTTACTTCAAACATGACAGCAATACCCAATCAACACTATAACTTCGCACATCAGATTTTATTTACTCAAGTATATCTACATGTAATATAGGATTAATGCTGCTAAGAACAAAACTGAATTGAATCAACTGTAAGCTACATTAATACGTAAGCTATACTATAAAAGTCTATATAAATATAATTAAAGAACTAAACTAAAATGTCCTAACTATGGCTAATCTAAGGAAAATTAATAGAAACTAGCGTTTTTCTATTCTAAACTAAATCTGACTTAAAAACTAAGACATAATAATCTAGAAACTTCTAAGGACATGCAAATGGCCTAGTAAAATTGTAATATTCTGAGTGCTATCAGGAACAACCAACCAATAAGTTCATAACCAATAAGTTCATAACATAAGTAGTCCCACACTTACTACATGTAATATAGGATTAATGCTGCTAAGAACAAAACTGAATTAAATGCAACTGTAAGCTACATTAGTACGTAAACTATACTATAAAGTCTATCTAATTAAATAACTAAACTAAAATGTCCTAACTAAGGCTAATCTAATGAAAATTAATAGAAACTAGCATTTTTCTACTCTAAACTAAGTCAGACATAAAAACTAAGAAATAATAGTCTAGAAACTCCTAAGGATATGCAAATGGCTTAGTAAAATTGCAATATTTTGAGTGTTATCAGGAACTACCAACCAATAAATTCAAAACCAATTGTCCAGAACATAAGTAGTCCCACACTTTAATCTGCATAAGTATGAGATCATTGACTTTAAAAGTGTGCATGATTTAAACCAGTAGATGAGATGAAAATTTGGCTAAAAACAAAAATACTCAAACATTATACATAACCGGAAAAAATTTGCCACTGAAACCAACCTTTGTTTGTTCACGCTTAGTTCCTACAACAGGTGAAAAAGATGCATCAAGCATATCAACGCGATGTAGAAATTGAATGAAATCGATCTTGAGACGACCTAATTCATTCTGTAAAAAGTCATACCGGCTTGCTTCCAACATATATTTTTGGTCTGGTGTGCTTTGCTGGTGGCTTTTCAAGCTTTAGTTTGTTTTTCAAAAGCATCATTTTTGTACTTTCAGCTTTAACCTTGTTGTGAGTAGCCATTTCAACATGCTTTGTCAAGGGTGAGAGTTCAATGATCTTCTGTTTGAAATCCTCAATTGTCTTCTTATCGTCTTCTAACTGCTGAGACATCTGATCAGCAAGACATTTCTATTTTCAGAAACCTTATTTTTCTCTTCTCCAAGTAGCTTGCAAACTTCATCGCCTTTCTTCCTCTCAGAATCATACCTTCTCTTCTCTGCCTCGACAAACTCCTTCAATCTACCTATTTCCTTTTCCTTTTCAGCAACCATATTCTTCTCATCTTCTAGCAATTTGACAGCTTCAGCCTCTCAGAGTCAGCCTTTCCCTTCTCCACCTCTAGCAGCTCCTTCAACTTACCATTTTCCTTTTCCCTATCAGTTTGTAAGGTCTCGTTCTCATCTCCATGGCTGCTGCACCCCTGCTGTGTTGTGGGAGTTACGATGACTTTTTATACAAAGAGTGAAAAGTACACTTTTCACAACCATAACATGTTAAAGCTGCAAGCATATCCTTTTCTTTTAATCTTTTTCAAGTTAGATGCTAGAAAAATAGCAAACAACTTTATTTACTTGGTCATTTATTTTGGTTCACATGCTTTGTGATTGAGAACCTAACAGCCCTTCATATACCTTAACTAAAGAAAACAAAAAAAATTGGAAAAGCAAAAGGGAAAGATAGAAGGAGAAACAAAGTGGTCTAATAATGAGATTGGTTTTTTAACCATTTTTGAAGGCTCTTACTCCTTGATGTGGAGCAATTCAAAGTCCCCTCCACAAATGGAAACAAAAGAAACCAAGAACTAAAAAAAATGATAATTGGAAAAGTAAAAGAGAAAGCAAAGCAGAAAATTATGTATTACTTGTTTAAGGGAATTCTTTTCAATTGGCCTTCTATCTTATATGTCAATTTCCTCTCAAGCATTAAGGAATGAGAAAGACAATGCAAACAAAAATCCAAAATCTTTGTATCACCTCTCATATCCAACTAGTCCTTGGTGAAAATCTTTATGGCCAAATTTCCCAAAGTCAAAGTTGAAACTAACCCATTGTTGAAAAATTCAATTTAATCCAAATTAAATTTTGCAATAATAATGATAATAGTGATCAATGACAAAAATCACGTTCCAGTTACCTTCTATCATGCTAGTTCAAATTCGTAAGTTATAATGTATAACTAACAAGGGTTAATAAAAAAAATTCATCAGAGCATTCAAAGCCAAGGAAAGATCTATCGCTGTTAAAAAGAATTTGAAAACTTTATTCATTACGAGAAATTTTCTTTACATGTTTTACCGATGAATACAATATATTCCTACAAGAAAGAAGTAAGCTAAAATCACTGAAAGATAAATCATTTTGGCCTTGTCTAATAACCAAAAGCTAATAAACTAGAACTGCAGGTCCCCTTTTGTGTCAGAAGTTATTGCATAGAGTCACACAAATCTCAACAAAATACCTTCATGCATCAACCTCCAAATGAGTTGAAGCTGGAAGATCAAAATAATCTTCATCAAAGATTCCTATGTCTTTTAATGAGAAGTTTGACCAGTACTCCATATCTAAATCTGAAAACTTAACGTGTGATAGATCCAACTGTGAATGCTCCTTCTTTGTTTCTGGGATGGAAAACTCATTTGGTATTGAATTTTCCAAAAATACAAGAGAGGCATTGCAGTCTAATTCCCTCTTATCTTCTGTCCTCTTATCTTCTGTGTCAGAATCTGAATTTATAGGAGAAGGATGAAGGCTGGGTTTATTACTTATTTCTTCTTCAGGACAGACCACAACAGCCTCACAATGAGTAACAACATCCTTATTACATGTTGTAACAGATTTATTGGTTGCTGTTCCAGGTTGTGTTTTTATGATTGATGAGGTGGTGGTAACTTGTGAACCTGTAGCTGTGGAATTCACAATTAATGATTGAGTCCCTAATGGTGGGAGCACGTTTAGAGCTGAGAGAGAACATGAAATAAAAGTGTTAAAAATTAAATTGAAAAGATATTGTATGCTTAACATAGACAGAAACCATTATACCTTTAACTTGATTTTTCTTCCCAGGTGGTCTACCACGAGGTTTTTTTGCAATTGTGGGCGCATGTATTCCTTCACTATTCTTTCTCTTGTTAGACTGCTGCCAGTGTATGTTGTTGTATGTGTTTGTGTTCTGAACAAAGGAGGTGGTACCAGTACATACACCTAAAAAAAATAAAATCAAAACTATAACACTTCGAGGACTGTGATTTCAGGAATGAAAAAAAACACCAATGTTTAAATTCATGTACCTGAAGGGGTTTTATTCGTAACAGGAATATCTGTTGGGATTAGCCTCTGAAAGGAACGATAAGCATAGACGACATTTTGCACTTCCTGCACCAATTTCTCAACTCTGTACTTTTCTTGCATGATCGCAACCCTTTCTTGATTCAAGATTAAGTTTTTTCTCTTCAAAAATATATAATCATCGAGTATATGCTTTAAATTTAACGAAGGCTTGTATATCTAGAAAACAAAAAAAAGGAAGAATTAAATGAATTTGGTTAAGAGAGAAAGAGAAAAAGAGTTGTGCATTGTTAAAAGGAGAAAAAGAAAACCTGATTGAATGAGGAACCGGCGAAGAGGGAGGATGCTTCCATGCGGAAAGTGGCACGCGTATGCGATAAGTTGTTGGCGCAGAGATACTGGTCTACTATGAATGCAACTTGACTCGGCGAAATGTTAACCTTTCCGAACAATTCTTCCACTCCCAGGCTTTCTTGCATCATCATTTTTTATTTCTTTTCAGAATTTCGAGAATGCAAGCAAAGAGAAATCGTGATGGCACTCTGTGAGACAGTTTGTATTTAAACACACCAGCTTCCCACCTTTTGAATAATTTTTTTAAAATATTTTATGTTTTTTCCATTTTTAATTTCCCCTTATCCTTTTATTCAATTATTTTCTTCACTTCTATTTACTTAAAAATAGTTATTCTAAATTCTAATCACTTTTTTGAAATTCCAAGAAAAATCTATTAATTAGGTTCAATTATTCACTCTCAATTATAAATAACTTATATTTAATCAAATCTATGTTAATATATCAGTAAATTAACAATCTTTTATTTTCTAAATTTATAAATAATTTTATAAAAATTATTCATTTTTCATCCAAAATAAGGTATATTTGAGATTGTTACTTTTAATAACATCAAACCCATCATTCAACCTACTAAGGTACAATCTTCTTTACTAATTTGTTTTCCAATGCTGCTAGCTACATAAACACATTTAACACCGGATCATGTGGTGGAAGACCCACTGCTCAAGGAGGATTTTCATTTTAGTTATTACAATAACTTAATGTTTTTCCTGCCATAATGGGAAAGGAAATATTTAAAACTCTTCAGATTCAAGAGCTAATTGTAAAATACAAATAAAGAAAAAAGTCACAAGAGACAAAGAAAATTAAGACTTGAGAAATAATTTCTTCCTCGTTTATTCAATTTAATAAACAGGAAAAACCAGTAACAACATATATAAGTGTTGATTGTTCGAGACCAAACACTCATAATATCATAAAACCTAACGGGCTTTTACTTACTATATACCGCAATTTCTTTCCACGTCCATAAAATTTTCAAAATAACCATTTTACTGTTTGAAAAATTGACTTGCAGAATTACATGTTCTAGAAACCTTACGGAATTTCCAGAATTATATTTCCTAATGAAATTATAGGAACATAGTTTTCGAAATGAATTTTTCAGAATAGAATTTTTCAGATACATGTATTATAGAATAGAGTTTTCAAAATAAAAGTTTAAAATAATATATAATATCTTTCGGAATGAGGTTTTTTAAATACTTCTAATATATTGTGAAAGAAATTCTCCAAATCATTTTTGAAATATATTTGGGAAAGAGCTTTTTCAAGATGATTTTTTTTTCTGCATTTTTTCTTTTCTATGTCTGGAACAATCTCTCTCGTCTTCTTCCTCTGCAGTAGTAATGATGAAAGTGACGGTGATAGCAGTAACAATGACAATATGACGATGTGGTAAAGTATTAGAGAATATTTGAGTTTTTTCCTATTATTATGGATACAATTAGTAATTGTAGGGTGCATGAAGCAACAGTAGAGTATTACAAGTCTGTTACATGATTATTACAAGGCTGATGGCGGAGAATCATCTCATTAATATTCAGGAACCATGACTAACAATAGTTAGAAAAAATCTGAGCAAACCTATGGATGAAGAACACACCTCAGCAAGACACCAAATAAAAGACGCCTTTTAGCATCATCAATGTAATTGTTCCTGTGAAAAAAACATTAAGAAAACATGGAAAACATAACTCATTAGACTGTATCAAAACTTAAAAAGAATTTGACTACAATAATAAAGTAGGATTCCTCTCTACTCTAGGCAGCAACAGCTATATGGAAAAAAAAGAGCATTATTGTATTTTAGACGTTGTCTATATATAAACTATTGAATTTGGTAACTGTTCAAGAAAGGGAAAAAAGAAAAGCACTTGGGTGAGAACACTCTTATTTACATAAATAACAAAAGCGGTAAGATAGAATCTAATAGGCACATACGTCTTTGGATCCAATTAGCACTTATCTCTCATAAACATCCTTAGACCGACATAGAAGTTGTCACTATTTTCTGACATATAGTGTGATATTTCTAATCATTTATCATTCAAAATTCATAGATAATTGAACATGCATATATATCTCACGCAACAATGTGAATGCAAACTAAAGGAAAATTACCTTCCCCAATTGAAAGGAAAAACATATTTTTTTCTAAGGGATAAAGAACATATTGTTTAAACTATCAGCACAAAAAATACATTTATAAATATAGTATAATAATTAATTGTTAGTATGATGTTTATTTTGAGATTATGAAAATTTTGTATAAATGTATAAAAATAATTGAATTTCAAATATATGAAATATATTGCTAAAGCACCAGCACCAAAATTTGGATTTCAAATTTTTGTAATCAATTATGATTAGTGAAACATCTTAAAAGAATTTAAATGAGAACCAGACGAAACTCAGTTTAGAGTAGAGCGAACTAGTATAAAAATAATTGTTTTATTTTTCAAAAATTTTTCATTAAACAATGTTTTATAAACTTAAGTGTTTAATAACTATTATTTACCGTTCAACCCCTACAAAGAAAATTAAACACTGATTTAACGAAGGATATGTCGTTAATTGCACTCCTTTGTTTAAGGAGGGAAGTTGGATTACATAAAACAAAGAATAATAACATTATTTGAATTCTGGCATATTGACATGTTGGACGTAGTCGAGAACAGAAACTATATACCTCTAAAAGAAGAGAATGAGTTACTGGCTAGAAGCATATGGTCAAATAATTAAAAACAAAGTTACATTCTCAACTCCAAAGCTTGTAATTCTCTAATGTGTGATTTGTCTAAAGAAAAGTATAGGAAAGTCCAAGCCTTCAAAGACATCAAGGAGATGTGGGACACTCTTGTCATCACGAATGAAGGATCAAATGAAGTAAAGAGGAACAAGTTAAGTTTGTTAACCAAACCATAAGAGTTGTTCTCCATGTTGGACAACGAGAACATTCAAGCCATGTTCAACAGATTCCAAACCATCCTAATGAGATCTATGGGTAAGGTCTATTATAATTTTGATAATATTAATAAAATTCTACATAGCCTCCCAAGGTAATGGAGACAGTAAGTCATAACTCTCATAACATCGAAGAACCTTGATAGTGTAATTTTAGAAAAGTAGGTTGGGATCCTGAAGGTTCACGAGCTTGAGCTACAACAGGACAATATGCTAAGAAAAAAAGATAAAAGTGTCACTCTCAAAGCTCAAAGACCATCTCCCACAAAGGCCTTCAACACTGAAGAATCTTCCGAAGAATCTAATGATGAGGAAGATTCGAATGAAGAAGAAGAAGATGAAAAATTATCATTCATCTCAAAGAAAATTCACTCCATGTGCAAAAAGAAAAGAAACACTTTGTTTAGAGGAAGAGGCATTGGGTCTACCTCAAGAAGTCAACCAAAGGATAAACAAAAAGAAGGACTAGTGGTTTGTTAAAAATGCAAGAAGCCAAGGCACTCTAGATCAGGCTCTAATGAGGAAGTAGATTTCATAGACTTACACTTAGTCGTTCAGGCTTACAATGAACTTTAAATAAAAAGTTGTTCAAAGAAAACGAATCCTTGAAAATGATTTGATATCATTGAGAGATGAGACCAAATCATTGAAAGAAAGCAATAGCGACCTAAAAGGGAAGTTGGTTGAGTATAAACGAGAAGTTGAAAACCTCATTTTAAAGAATGAAAGATTTGAAAAAAATGCTCAACGATTGTCGAGGATGCTAAATGCATCAAAATACTACAACATGAAAATGACATTTTATATAAAGGGTTAAATAGAACATTTGAGGGAAATGAGCGTTTAGGGCTCCTAATCAAGGGTTGTAGACACCCTTGTGATAAGCGATGATTTGGTTTTACAAATAAAAACACTTATCCTATGCCTAAAATTAAAATTACTTATTGTTAAAGACAAAATCGTTTATACGCCTAATCGTCTAATACTCATTTGTAATCATGTGAAGATTATAGTAGAACCAGTATAAAATCTCTTGTGCAATTATCTCTTCTCTTACCTAAATGATCCTCTTGTGAAAACCTGCAATCGTGCTTTATTTCCACACACAAGAATCTTCCAAGCTAAATGATATTTTTCATAAACAAAGTTCTTAATAAAATGTTGTAGTATCTACATTCTGAATAGCATGACAAACTTTTTTATTATACAAATCTATTGAGTCAAGCTTCTAATCATTTAAAGGAAAATTTCAAGAGCTCGGTAATGTGCTATATCAGAAGAGTTGTGAAAAATTTTCCATTAACACTATTCAACCCCTCCCCCTTCTAGTGTTTTTCTGGTACTTCGCTTATTTTGTTAATCCCAATGATAAAAATACTAGTTATACATCAACTTCTGAAAATAAGAAGATTTCCAAATCCAATAAGAAAGGATCAAATGCTAAATGGGTACCTAAATACAAAATAATCTTTCTTGCAAATATGCTTAGCAGTCAAAAAGAAACCGATGTCCTGGTACCTGAACAGTGGGTGCTCATGACACATGACCGGGAGAAAGGTGTATGTTCCAAAGTCTAAGGAGTAAGAAGGGAGGAATAGTAACCTACGAAGGAAACCAAAAAGGCAAAATAATTGGCATTAGAAAGATATGTACCCTCTATTGATAATGTATTCATTAACATAATTTGTTTAACATAAGTCAATTATGTGACAGTGAATATAATGTTGTTTCCGAAAAAGGCCAATGTAGAGTCATAGACAACAAAGGTCTACTAGTATTTTCTGTTGATGGGCAAGGAAACTTATACAAGATAGACCTAAATGATTTGCATGCTCAAAGTGTTTCATGTCTAGTGTCTATAAAAGATGAGGCAATGATATGACATAATAAATATGAACATGCAAACATGAGATTAATCTCAAAGTTGCAATACCATGACATTATAAGAGGGTTGCCTAAAGTGTCATTCAACACAGGCTTTTGTGATACTTACGTGAAAGACAAACATGTCAAAGAATCTTTTAAATGTAAAAATTTTATTTATACAAAAAGACCTTTTGAGTTGTCTCATATAGATGTATTTGGTCTTACAAAAACCACATTTGTAAGTGATAAATGCTATAGACTAGTAGTAGTTGACGACTTCACTAGATGGACATGGGTAAAGTTCTTAACCCATAAGAATGGTGCTTTTGACACCTTTTCTAAACTTTATAAGGTAGAAAATGAAAAAGATTGTAAGATTATGACAATCAGAAGTGACCATGGTGGAGAATTCGAAAATGAACATTTTTAAAAAAATTACGAAAACTCTTAAATAAATCAAATTCATAAAAAGATAGAAAAAAAACAAAGAAAAAAACCATTACAAAACACAGCATCCATTTATTTGAAAATTGAAAATTTTATAAAAAAGGAAAAAAATAAAATAAAAATTAATAAGTCTGAATCTATTTCTATTGAACCTAACTATCCGCCTTAGTTTTACTTTTCTCCAATTTCCATCTTATCATTGAAGAAAGAAATAGGGAGAGAAATCCTAGTTCACCTAAAAGTTATATATTTTGTGGGACCATTTTGATGAATAATATAAAGCAGTAAATGTAAGGTTCTATATAAAACCAAAGCCGTTTTTGGTTAGTATTGGTTGAACACACTCAAAACACCTGCTGTTAATTGGTCATTGTCTTGTTGCATTCTTTCTCAATCTCACAAGTTCTTTTTCCTTTCCATTTCTTCATTACTGTGTACAAAAATATTTCCCAAAACTATTGTCAAATTATAAATCAATTTATAATATATAATTAAGTATAAATCTTATTTTAAAGTTTTGTAGAATTAAATTATATTTAAAATCTACTTCTTAATAATTAAGACTTTAAAATATCTCATTTTATATTTAAATTCAATTCACATATTCAAAGTAGTCAAATTATACAATAACTCTGCTAAAAAGAAAGAAGATAATGCAAAACAATATAATAAATAATAAAAATATTGAATTAATATCATTTTTAGTTGGGATGAATATTAGATCTTTTTTCAAAAAATGGTGTAATTCAAAGTTAATATTACAAAACTTAGGAACTTTTTTAAAAATAATTTCATGTTAATTTGAGTACATATATCATGTGGTTAAAATTTGTTTGATAGTGTTGACCTTACGTGTTAATTTTTTAATAACAAAACCCAATTGATTATGATTTAGAACAATCTATTTAAACAGAATATAATTTTAGTATATAATAAAATAAGTTGAAATGATCAATTTTTTTAACAAATCTCATCAAGATTAATTACAAAATCATAAAAACAAATTTAACAAAAATATAAAAATTTATTTTATTTAAAAATTTGATTGGTTAGAAATGTTTTTTAAATCTTCAATTATTATGAGGTATACTAATATTTTAAAATAGATGATAGAAATTTAAATATATATTATATTTTGTTATTATAAATATTTTCACAATTTATCACTTTGTAAGAGAAATGTACATAGAAAAAAATTAAACTAATACCTAACAGCACCTTATTAGCTTAGAAACAAACTAAAAAAAAATGTTTGAATATGATACGGAATACACCATAATCTGACAAATAGCGTATAGTAGAAAATCCTTGTAAATATATCCTTATAATTTTTTTTGGTTTAATAGTCAATTTTGTCTTCAGTTTCGTTGACAAATCTTAATTTAGTCCCTCGTTTTAAAAGTGTTAGAAATGAATCCTCACTTTTAAAATTTTGAGTCAAATTAGTCACTTTCGTTAAATATAAACAAACGGCAGAAAACAGTGCTAACATCAAGCGTAGTATTCTGTTTACCGCATCCATATGTTCTTCACTCGAATTATGCATAAATTGGCTCACCACACTTACAGCATAGGCAATATCAGGGCGAGTATGTGACAAATAGATAAGTTTCCCCACTGATTTTGGTATCTTCCTTTATCCGTAGGCACTTGGTTTGTGTATTGTGAAAGTTTGTGATTTTGAACAATTAGAGTATCTGCTGGTTTGCAATCCAGTAGCCCCACCTCAGCCAATAGATCCAACACATACTTTCTTTGAGACAAGAAAATGCCCTTTTTCGACCTTGCCACCTCTATTCCCAAAAAATACTTGACTCCCCCCAAATTCTTCATCTCAAACTCAGCTGCCAATTGCTCTTGTAGTCTTGTAATTTCTTCTGTTTCATCTCCAGTAATGATCATATCATCTACATAAACAATTAGAGTTGTCACCTTTCCTTGTCGAGGCTTAAAGAATAGAGTGTGATCTGTGTTACTTTGGTTAAAGCCATAACTCCTCATAGTTGAGCTAAACCTTCCAACCCATGCTCGAGGTGATTGTTTTAATCCATATAATGCCTGCTCTAACTTGCATACCACCTTGGTTCTAGAAGAGGGCATATAGCCTGATGGGATATCCATATAAACATCTTCTTCAAGATCTCCATGGAGAAAAGCATTCTTCACGTCGAGTTGGAGTAGTGGCCAATCTAAATTTGCTGCAAGTAATAACAAGACTCTAATAGTATTTAGTTTGCCCACTGGTGAAAAAGTCTCTGTATAATCTATCCCATAAGTCTGTGTGAACCCTTTTGCCACTAGCCTTGCCTTGTGTCGATCAATGGATCCGTCAGCTTTGTATTTGATTGAAAACACCCATTTGCACCCCACTGTCTTTTTTCCCTTCGAAAGTGGTATCAACCTCCATGTATTATTCTTTTGTAAGGCCTCAATTTCCTTTCGTATGGCTTGTGCCCACTTAGGACTAGCTAATGCTTCTTCCACATTCTTTGGAATATGAAAGGAGAATAACATCTCTGTGAAGACTTGAATAGGCTTTGATAATTGTTGAGTAGACATATAATTTGCAATGGGGTACTTGGATCGCCCTTCTTCTATATCAGGAGAGTACCTATTTGGTGGCTTTCCTCGGTTGTTCCTTATAGGTAATACATATCTTATAGGTAATACATATGTTCCTAGAAACTGATGATGAAGAGATAATAGAAGAACTTACCTCAAGATTGTTCTCAATGAAAGGGTCGGGTGCTTCGGAGCGAGGGGGCTCTTCACTTTCTTTATTGATATACACTTCATTGACGGGAACTTCTTCACTAGCAATTTTTTCACTAATTTCTTCACTAGTAATTCCTTCATTAGTAGAAGGATCCTCTTCACTCTATTGCATTTCTGTAGGTTCATCATGGATTACTCCTTCAACTTCTTATTCATGCTCTCCAATTTGTTTTTTTTTCAACAACTGATGATGGAGCTGCCAAGTACTAATTTGGCTCTTTATTGATGGACTCCCCCTGGAGAGCATAATTGGGTACTATAGGAGAAAATAAAGGTTCAGATTCTAGGAAAGTCACATCCATATTGATATAGGTTCTATTGGTGGTAGGATCAAAGCATTTGTAGCCTCTTTATGCAGTCCATAGCCCAAGAACAAGAACCTAACAACACACGGATCAAGTTTGGTTCGTTTGTTTTTCTGAAGTTGAACAAAAACTACACACCCAAAAATCCTAGATTAAAGTATCAACATGGTAGGTAATTGTACATGAGAGGAGAGTACTTATAGAGGTGTTTTAAACTGCAAGACCTTGGAAGGCATGCGGTTAAGGAGGTATACCGCTATAGTTACCACATCGTTCCAATGGCGAGTGGGAACATGGGTGTCAAGAAGGAGAGCACGTGTTGTCTCCAAGATATGACGATTTTTCTGTTTGGCAACACCATTTTGTTGTGGAGTTTGTGAGCATGAGGTCTCATGAAAAAGACCATGTTGTTGGAAGTATGCTTTAAAGTGATGGTTAACAAACTCCCTTCCATTGTCTGACCGAAGAACATGAATCTTGGCTGAAAACTGATTCTGAATCATAACATGAAAATTCCGAAATATTTGAAACACTTCATCTTTAGTCTTCATCAAGTAAAGTCATGTCATTCGTGTGCAATCATCGACAAATATTACAAACCAACGGTGACCAGATACAATAGTCCTAGGGGAAGGTCCCCACACATCCGAGTGTATTAGAGCAAAAGGAACACTACTTTTATTCAAACTCCTATGATAGGAGGTTCTATGGCTTTTAGCCAGAATACAAGTATTACATGTAAACCCAGCATTTTTCAAATTTAAAAATAAATCTAGAAATAAGTGTCTCAAATAACCGAATGATAGATGTCTCAATTGACGATGCCAAATACAAGTATTACACATGTTAGTTCATGAACAATACCATTATGAGACAAATAATTGAGAAATTCATTATTCAAATATTCACTACCACCATGAGACCTAATTCTTTTAATATTTGTTCCAAATTGATTTTGGACTATATGGAAAAAATTAACAAAGATTTGGAAAACTTGTGATTTGTGTTTCATAAGGTATGTCCACGTGACACTAGTACAATCGTCAGTAAAGGTAACAAATCATTTGGCTCCAAAAATATATTCTACGATAGGTCCTCAAACATCATAATGAATTAAATCAAATGGAGAAGTACTCTTTTTATTACTAATAGGATAAGATCCACGATGGTGTTTTGACAACTTACAAATAAAAGACTCAACAGACTTCTTGTTAAACAAATGGAAAAATAAGGATTTGATAAGATTGAATGAAGGATTCCCGAGCCTTTTATAGGTAAAATCGTCTCTCTCGTAGCAAGGTCTTCAAAAAGACAATAAGTTGAAAAAAATGTTATTGAACAATTTAAATCATGTGTGACTTTTTTCTTAAACATAAAACTATTGGCTAATTGTGGAACATGTAAAACATCCTTTAATACAATAGATGAGTCCAAAATTATACTCACAAAGTCGCATATAGGTATACCCTGACCATTCGCAACTGTAATAAGTTGTTCTCAATTTGTTTTACCACATGAGTTGAAGGACACACGAAAATGTGTCATATGATCAATTGCTCCTGAATCAAGAATTCAAATACCTTGAGACACGTGACCAACAGTATTGAGACAAATCTTAGCTTTCATGGATAGAGTACAGGATCCAGAGGGCTTACTCATTGATTCAACTATTGCTTCCAAACACTCAAATTACTCTTTATAAGCTTTCATATCAAGAGACATAAATTTTTTTCCCCAAACTGAGTTGTCTGTGCGAGCAAGGATAGAGAAGAAGCTTGAAGCTTTTGGGTTTGCTCGCGATAAATATAAAAGAGAAGAGATTAGGAAAAAAAACTCCGAATAAAGTTTTTTAGAGAAACCAACAATTGGGAAATAAGGATTTTTAATTAGGATTACATAATTTTTTTTATTGAAAAGTTTTCCCTTCTTTTGAAGAGTAATAAAAAGAAAATTTCATTTTAAAAAAAATAAATTAAATTTTTATTATTATTTTTTGCAAATAATGGATATCTGCGAGTCGAATAGTATAATACTGACACCCAACCCGTTTAGAAACGGGTATTAAAATATCCGTTATTCGTTACCTGCAGATAATAAATATCTGCATATAGTAACTATCCGTCATGAATTTTATCTGCAATAGTAACTATCTATCATGGATTTTATTCCCTGATATTCGCGGACACGAATTGTTTTTTCTTTCCCTAATCACAACCAGTAATATTCATTCTTTTATATGCTTTCAACATTTTAGAAAAAAAAAATAAAAAAAAAATATTAAGATGATGGATAATCTTTTTAAATAAATCTTCATTTAAAATGCTTTTGTTTTAATAAAAATATACAATTTACTTAATTACATCTAATAGTAATTATCAAGATGAATTATTCATTTTAATTATTTTATAAGGGTACTAATAATAATCACATTATGAGAATTACTCTTAAAAGTCTATGTAATAAACATGTAAATAAATAGAAAAAAGTAATTAAGGGTTACAGAAGAACATGCTAAATAGGATTTCAACATTAGGCCCAACATGTTTCTCCTTTCTATTTTCACTATTATTCTTGGATGGGTGCTGCTCGCTCCACCACCACACCTTTCTCCCTCCACCTCCCCAATTTTCTTTAATTCCAATTATATCCTAAAATTAAAATTTTTTACTTTTACTATTTTAGTATTTTAATTTTTTTCAAACCTAATTCTTCTATTTACTCCCTGCACCTTCCATCTTCCATTTCCGTTTAATAATCTTCCCTCTTCCGTTTTACTGCAACCCTCTTCTCCCTTTCACTTCTCTTCCTTCATTTCTTTCTTCTTCATTTTTCTTTTTGGTTTCAAACTTCCCTTTCATAGTGTGGAGGACCGTTTGGTGTGGAGCAGCCGTTGGTGCGGAGGAGGTCGTTCATCTAGCGTGGAGGAGCGTGGATCTGCGACGTCCAGGTTGGTTCTTTGCTCACCATTTAGGGTTTATTATTGTTTACGTGCTGTGATTTCTGTGCTTGAGTGGTTGTCGCGCCGAGTTATTGGTCTGAGCAGTGCTCGCGAAATGTCAAAACGGATGTGGGACATCCATTTTGCCTTCGACGGATGTCCGACTTCCGTCGACGAATGTGGGATATCCGTTGAAGGACAAACGGATGTCCCATATCCGTTTTGGCTCTCGGGATGTGTATTTTTTTTTCTTTTAATATTTTAATTGTTTTTATAATTAGAATATATATTTGATATATTTTTTGTTAATTTTTTTTAAACAGTAATATTTGATATATATATATATATATATAGTTATTTGATATATATAGTTATTTTTAAATTTTCTTTAACTTTTAGATTATTATTTGAATATTTTATAATTTTTTCTATTTGTAGTTTTTAAATGAATTTATTAAGTTTGAATTAGATACGTAAACTTTTATATATTTAAATTATTTTTTTTTCTTGAAATAAATATTATTAATTTAATTGTATTTAATATTAGTAAATTTGTATTTGTATTTAATTTATTTATAGTAAATTTGTATTTGTAATAATAATTAATTTAATAATAATTAAAAGGAAATGTATTTAAATATATATTTTTAATTAATTAGCTAATTGTTTAGTTTTTTTATTTTTATTATAGTTAATAAATTAATTATTATTAGTTTAATTTATTTTGAATTGCATTTTTTATACTTTATTAATGATATTTAAAACAATAATTTTCTTAATTTTTGAAATTAAACAAACAAATTATTGTTAGAAATGGCAAGAACACATGGTGCATCTTTTAGTTCTCGAGGTGAGAGTTCTCGCGGAGAGAGTTCGTCGCAGGGCGAAGCTAGAAGAAGACCTACCGTTTCTGCTCGTAGAAGTCGTGTAGCTTCTATCCAGGATGACCCCATAGTTGAGGAGCGAGCCGTTGAGGAACAAACATATGAGGCGTATGAGACTCATGGTGAGGAGAATGCATTTGAGGCCTCTAACGATGATGACGATGAGGAGGAGCATGCAAATGTTCATGACATATAAGAGGATGTCAGTGGATTTCCTGGAGGTCCACGTGATGATTCATTGCTGACACACTATGTTCAGCATGTAGCTTATGCTATTTCACAAGGCTGGGTGAGTGCAAAAATAAAATTTATTTTTATTATTTTTTAATAGAAATTTTATTAAATATTGATGTGTAGGATCGAGGGGACACACTGAAGTTGATCTCCCACAGAAAAAAAAAGTAAATAAGTTAGGACCATGCCACGAGGGAATTTAAGACATTGTGTTGAATTCCAGTTTGATGCCTTTTACAGGGATTTGTTATGATTACGTTGATAAGGGGTTACTCCTCGGATTCATAGAGAGGTGACATTTCGAGACCAGTAGTTTTCATCTCCCTATAGGGGAAATGTCGATTACTCTTGATGACGTCTCGACATTACTTCACCTGCCCGTGATGGGACAAATGTGTGATTTAGAGGAGTTGGAGTTTGAGGAGGCTCGTACAACCCTTGTGCAGTTGCTCGGCGTTGATGGTAGCACAACAAGTTCTGAGATGGAGGACGCACGTGGTCCGAAAGTAAGACTCAGCTGGCTTAGAGAGATATATGATCAGAGGTGTGAGTCGCAACATTGGGACTATGCTGCCAAAGCATATTTGTTGCATCTAGTAGGATGCACGATTTTTGCAAATAAGAGTGCCAGTTCTATACGTGTGTCTTACTTATTGTTATTTAGAGACGTACACGCATATGGCAGATATGCCTAGGGTGTTGTTGCACTCGCCCATTTGTATGAGCAGCTCGGGGATGCGAGTCTCGCCTCCACGAAGCAGATGGCTGGATATTTGACTCTATTTCAGGTATAGTTATAACTTTGACATTTATTTCATGTATTTATTTCCATGTTCGAAGATAGATGAAATTTAATTGAATAATTATTATTTTAGAGTTGGATATACGAACATTTCCCTGGCATGGGGAGGAGGCGGTTGGTGACTTCTTACGATGATACCACACCACGTGCCATGAGGTGGTAGAGCCCTAGGCAGAGTTCCACTCTCGCGGAGATTCGGTCACAGTTGGATGCGCTGACATACAGTGGAGTTGTATGGAATCCGTATGAGGGGCATCGGGCCATTCAGCCATTCTTCGGCATCTGTATGTATTCTGGATGGATTCGGATTTGTGACACCCTTTGTCGTCATTTGCCTGAGCGTGTGCTGAGGCAATTTGGGTTTCAGCAAGACATTCCACGATCACCGACTACGGTTCCAGATGCAGATATAGTGGCCATTGATCATGTTTGGTTGCACTTCAGAGCTCACGTTGTGAGTAATGTCAGACATGCAACATCCCCTTCTAACTGTGTCGATGGGTACATTCAATGGTTCAGGAGGGCTTTGCATCCTTATATTATTGTTGCTGCAGATGACGCGCGACCGGCTCTTGCGCCTAGACAGTGCCCCAATGTTCTACAGGAGGCACGACCCCATCGTAGATCATCTCCACCTTCACCATCTGGCGCCCTGATATGTTATTTTTCATTGCTTATATTATTAAATTTTGATCACCTTGTTTATTTAATTGTTTGATATAATTATAATGCAGGCTAGATTTAAGCGAATGGCGAGAATGTTACAGTCCTTGATATCGTGTCGTCATTTGACCGAGGGTACTGTTGCACATCAGGTGTCAGTGGACCTGCTTCAGATTGCTAATGAGGGCATCGACGAATATTCCCCGACTAGGAGAGGGCAGAGGCATGTGCGTGGTAGACGGTCGACGTTTAATTGATAGGACTTTGTATTTCATTTTTTCATTATGTATTATATGACTTTATATTTCCTTTTTCTCATTATGTATTATTTGACATCATATTTTCTTTGTATTTGTAATAGACATTTATAATTTCTTATAATTTCAATGTTTTCATTTTGAGTTACATGTTCTTTTATATTGGTTATATAGATGATCAAATATTTATATGTTTAAGTGGAAAAAAATAAGAACTTAATTAACAACAACTAATATAAATATCACGAATACTAATAATATAAATATCTTCATACATAAATAAATACTACATAAATATCATGAATAATAATAATATAAATATCACGAATACTGACAATAAGTACTTAAATAACAAAATATAATAGTGTATTTTTACATATCTTCATACATAATATAAATATCACGAATCACCTAAGTCAACATAAGATGTTGTTATGTCCATCAACTGTTCAAATGTGTGCATCCTACTAGTATAAATAGATGACCATGTTCGTTCCTTAGGATATCAGTGGGTTGAGGACATGATATTCACCGTGGGCAACAGACAACCTTCTTGTAGCTTAACCTGCATTATACAAATTACAATAATTAATTGAGTGATAAGTAATTTTAAAATGAAATCATAAAAAAATGCACTTACCTGCACAAAATGACATCCATGAACATGTTCTATACAAATTAAGCGATGTTGAGTTATATCAGAAGGTGGTGTGGAACGTAGTGGGAAGATAATATAATTTTGAGAGTATGACAAACACACTAAGATAACGTTATATCGGTTAGCAATTGCATAACCAATGTCTGGTAATGTCATCCACTTGTTCATGTTAGCCTGTTATGAATAAAAGTTGTTAGAAAAAAAACAAATGTAATTAATAAAATACATGAAACGGGAAACACTTACCGCCGACAGTGATTGCACCAACAAAGAGTTCCTCAGTTCTTCTAGTCTATCATAGCCTCCTACTAGGCTTTCATATTCATCACGCCATGCACTAAGTTCTTTGTACAACTCATTCCTAATAACGGGCCATGAATCTTCTCCGAGTCCCAACAACGCAGCAATGCATCTATACCCACAGTGACCATCAACCACAACATCAACAATGTCCACAATGAAGGGGTGAGTACTAGAATGAAACCGGTCTATCATTTGAATCTCCTTTTCTTCATTGCTTTTGGCTTTGATTGTAATTTACTTCTCACAGATGAAGATTCTATGGTTGAATGAAAGGCGTCCACATACTCAAAATATGATGGATCCCGCGTAGTAGACCTTTCACTTCGTTTAACTTTACTTTTTTGTGCACCCTTTGTCTTGACTTTATGTAATGGAGGGACCATTGATGTCAATATAGGACAAACAATCTCAAGTAACTTCTGCTTGATGGTGACTTTACCGCCAATGTCAACCTCATTGAATCGTTCTTCTACTTGTTTCAACTCATCTTTAATGGATAATTGAGGCTCAGTTTCATTTAATTCAACATTTGAGAAATGCAATCTTCGCCACATGATATGAAATTCACCTATAGGGATAATCCTAGGATCATATCGTGCTAATTCACATGCACATGGGACACCAAATGTACGTCTCAATATGCATCCACACTTTGAGGAGTCCAATCCTATCTGCTGCACTATTTTCAATTCCTTAGCAATGAGATCCAATGCATATCGAGACACACGCCCAATAAGTTCTCTATATCTGTAGCCTTTAAAATGGTCACTCGTGAGCAACAAACTACTTTCAAATGACGCCTTAATCTTGTTGTGTTGTAGGATAATGACGTTATGAATATTATCCCAACAAGAACACAAATCACCCATACTATTGCCCGGAACTTTCTTCAGGCTCCAATGAGCAAATTCAGCCCTGAAACAAAAAAAAAAACCTTCAACAAGTGCAAATAAATATTTATCTACAAAACAATTAAATAAAATAACATTACAAGATACCTATTTGTGGTTGTGTTCCCTAAATGCATTACTTTGTTCGTCCATAACTTTACAAAGTATGTGCTGTACGGAATAATCCAAGTCTGATTCACATATTCAAAGAACAAAAGGCCATGAACTGCTTGCGTATTGAAAACCATTCACATACTCAACAAACAAGCTTTAATCAGCACAATCCATCACATTTTCCCATGCATCCATCAACACTTCCCAAACCTCAGTAGAATGAACTAACATTTTGCATTTAGCTTTACATTTTTAAGGATGTGGAACCGACATAACATCTGATATGACTCAGAGAATACATTTGCAATGGCATTCATCAAAGCCAAGTCTCGGTCAGTGACAATGACTTTAGGACCACCCTCAAATGTTAAAAATAAACCTTTCAGCTTTTCCAAAGCCCATGTGAAATTACTCTGCCTTTCAGTAGACAAGAAAGTAAATGTTGCTGAGAAGGTTAACCCTGTAGACGTCATACCCATAATCTCAAGCAATGGAAGTCTATATCTATTTGTTTTATATGTGGAATCCATAAAAAATACAACATTAAATGAGTTTAACAATTTGACCGCATCAGGATGTGTCCAAAACAAGTCAGTAACAACCTCTGAATCATTAGCACACCTACTCTAGTGAATGTACTTATCCCGATCCAACAACATCATAAGTTGTTGTAGTTTAGTTCTAGACCCTCTTAATGATCGTTTATACGCATGTCTTGCGTTGTAGATTTGTTTAATCGTTGTGACATTTCGATCATTATTTTGTTTGAGTGTTAATAAAATATTTGCAGGTGTAACTTTACTCTTTGTCATATCAACCAGTAATGACTTCTCACTCGTATTTAACCTGCCAGCATAAGGGTGACCAACTAAAGTTTCAGCCAACTCATGGTTGTGATGTCCACACATCACCTTCAACACCCATCCGGCCCCATCTGAACATGGTTTACCCTTTAATCTAAACGGACATTCGCATTTACGAGTGTCGTATACACTAGCCACTGCATCGCCTTTGTATTTCCGATATTTTCTCCCTCTTTCACATCCAGGTATGACGAAGGATTTTCTTCCCCGTACACCAGTAACTATGTCAGATCTTACTATTACCACAACAAATCCTAAATCATAAGTCATCCCTCTTACCCATTGAATTAAGTGCTCCCGTGAACGAAATATTTCATTTGTTGTAAATTTATTTGTTAAATCTCTCTCTACAACTTTGCTAATTGATGAAGACAAATCAGATTTCAAACTACAACCAATTTGAGAATCCATATGAAGATATTCATCCATTTTAAATAATAATCACCTACAAAATTATAATGAGCCTTATTAACATAATTAATAATTAATCAAACAAATATAAAAATATTAATATAATTAAATTATATATTTGATATAAATAAAGTAATAAATAATTTTTTATATAATTATAAAATTGTTAAAGAATTAAAGATACAAAAATCATATATAAAAAATATATATTTTACAAAATCACGTTTAAAAACTAATTATATATAACATCCAAAATTAAAAATTTAAATATAAACTAATATAAATATACATTATTAAAATACATTAAAAATATATTCAAAAATAATAAATCAAAACATTTAAATCAAATTATTAAAATATCTAATAAAATAATAAAACAAACCCTAAAATAAAAGAAAACCTTATATGGATGACATCCTTCAACGAATGTCAATATCCGTTTAAGGTGAAACGGATGTCGACATCCGATTTACCTTAAACGGATGTTGACATCCGTTGAAGGATGTCATCCGTTTTAAGGTTTCGTTTTTATTATTTTAGAGTTTTATGTGAAGGTTTATGGAAGTACACACTTGGAGGAAGCACCACACACAGGAAGCACCACACACGCACTGCACTACTACAACAACCCATCACTTTTATTTTCTTTTTCTCTTTTTTTTTTCTTTTAAGACTTAACATCCTGTAATGATAAGCAAATGAGGCTTTGCAAATTGCACTCAATCTCAGAACAAGCTTCCAAATGAGTTGATAGAAGGAGAAACAAAGTGGTCTAATGAGATTGGTTTCTTAACCATTTTTTAAGGCCCCTACTCCTTGATCAGAAGCACGTTGATGTGGAGCAATTCAAAGCCCCTTTCACGAAAACAAAACAAACCAAGAAGTAAGAAAATGATAATTGGAAAAGTAAAAGAGAAAGCAAAGCAGAAAATTATGTATTACTTGTTTAAGGGGATTCTTTTCAATTGGCCTTCTATCTTGTATCTCAATTTCCTCCCAATCGAGAAAGACAATGTAAACAAAAACCCAAAATTTTTGTATCACCTTTCCTATCTAACTAGTCCTTGGTGAAAATCTTTATAGCCAAATTTCCCAAAGTCAAGTTGAAACTAACCCATTGTTGAAAAATTCAATTTAATCCAAATTAAATTTTGCAATAATAATTATAAAAGTGATCAGTGACAAAAATCACATACAGGTTACCTTCTATCAAACTAGTAAACAAAGGTTACAAGTTACAACACACATATTAAACAATTGTTTTCTTTTCTTTTTTTAAGATCTCTTCCAACATTTTAGTCGAAAAATGTTTCTCTTTTATGCTAGTTCAAATTCGTAAGTTAAAATGTATAACTAACTTAGGGTTAATAAAAAAAATTCATCAGAGCAATCAAAGCCAAGGACAGTTAAAAAGAATTTGAAAACTTTATTCATTAGGAGAAATTTTCTTTACATGTTTTCCAGATGAATACAATATATTCCTACAAGAAAGAAGTAAGCTAAAATCACTGAAAGATAAATCATTTTGGCTTTATCTACCAAAAGCTAATAAACTAGAACTGCAGGTCCCCTTTTGTGTCAATGTTATTGCATAGAGTCACATCAATCTAAACAAAAAACCTTCATGCATCAACCTGAGTTAAAGCCGGACCATCAAAATAATCTTCAGCAAAGATGCCTGTGTCTTTGAAAGAGAAGTTTGACCAGTACTCCATATCTAAATCTGAAAACTTAACGTGTGATAGATCCAACTGTGAATCTTCCTTCTCTGTTTCTGGGATGGAAAACTCATTTGGTATTGAATTTTCCAAAAATACATGAGAGGCATTGCAGTCTAATTCCCTCTTATCTTCTGTGTCAGAATCTGAATTTATAGGAGAAGGGTGAAGACTGGGTTTATTACTTATTTCTTCTTCAGGACAGACCACAACAGCCTCACAATGAGTAACAACATCCTTATTACATGTTGTAACAGATTTATTGGTTGCTGTTCCAGGTTGTGTTTCTATGATTGATGAGGTGGTGGTAACTTGTGAACCTGTAGCTGTGGAATTCACAATTAATGATTGAGTCCCTAATGGTGGGAGCACGTTTAGAGCTGAGAGAGAACATGAAATAAAAGTGTTAAAAATTAAATTGAAAAGATATTGTATGCTTAACATAGACAGAAACCATTATACCTTTAACTTGATTTTTCTTCCCAGGTGGTCTACCACGAGGTTTTTTTGCAATTGTGGGCGCATGTATTCCTTCACTATTCTTTCTCTTGTTAGACTGCTGCCAGTGTATGTTGTTGTATGTGTTTGTGTTCTGAACAAAGGAGGTGGTACCAGTACATACACCTAAAAAAAATAAAATCAAAACTATAACACTTCGAGGACTGTGATTTCAGGAATGAAAAAAAACACCAATGTTTAAATTCATGTACCTGAAGGGGTTTTATTCGTAACAGGAATATCTGTTGGGATTAGCCTCTGAAAGGAACGATAAGCATAGACGACATTTTGCACTTCCTGCACCAATTTCTCAACTCTGTACTTTTCTTGCATGATCGCAACCCTTTCTTGATTCAAGATTAAGTTTTTTCTCTTCAAAAATATATAATCATCGAGTATATGCTTTAAATTTAACGAAGGCTTGTATATCTAGAAAACAAAAAAGGAAGAATTAAATGAATTTGGTTAAGAGAGAAAGAGAAAAAGAGTTGTGCATTGTTAAAAGGAGAGAAAGAAAACCTGATTGAATGAGGAACCGGCGAAGAGGGAGGATGCTTCCATGCGGAAGGTGGCACGCGTATGCGATAAGTTGTTGGCGCAGAGATACTGGTCTACTATGAATGCAACTTGACTCGGCGAAATGTTAACCTTTCCGAACGATTCTTGTACTCCCATTGTTTCTTGATTCATCATTTTTTTCTTTTCAGAATTTCGAGAATGCAAAACAGAAAGCAATCAGGATGAGGAGAATTCAGGTATTTAAACACACCACTCTCCCGCGCTTTTCCTTTAATTCATGTTTCTTAAATATTTTATGTTTGATCCATTTTTAGATTTCCCTTGTCGTTTTTTCAATTTTTTTTTTTACTTCTATTTGCTTAAAATGAGTCATTCTAAATTCTAATAAATTTCAAGGAAAATGTATTAATCAGGTTCAGTTATTCATTTCCAATTATAAATATTTTAATCAAATCTATTTATTTAACCCCTGAATTCTTAATTATTTTTTATTTTTTATTTTTTCTTAGATAATTATTATTATTGAGTTTTATTTAGTATTTTTGTAAAATTTAATAATCAAAATAAAGTTATTATTAAAAATAATAATAATAATTGAAAAATATTTTAAAATTCAACTTCATATATTTTTATTTTTTATTTAAATCTATAAAATTGAAGTCATTTTTAAAAGATTAATTTTTTAAATTTTTATATTAATAGAACTTATTTAAATTTCATTACCTTAATATTTTAGATAAGTAATACAGCAACTTCTTTTAGACAAATAGATATGGATAACACGCGACCATTTTCATTCCCAATTCTAATCCAATCTCATGAAAATGTACAAAAATTATATACCATTAAAAAAAATTAAATGTCTTGATTTGTACTCTATTTCGTTTATATCAACCAGTCAGATGATGATGAAATTCAAAGTTAATTATATAAAAATTATTTTCTCTCCATTCTTATTCTCTCTTTTTCTTAAATATTACATTTTCAGGTAAAAATCATTAAGTAATTTCATTACATGTATGTCAATCTTCTAAACTCTCGACACTCTTAAGTGATGACTCTCTTATTTTGAAAAATAATTACCACAATTCATTATTTATGATTTAAAGTTGTCCCTTACCAACATTAACCTTTGAAATTAGAACCTTCATCGTTAGTTAAACAAAAATCTGACTTTTTACTTAAATTCCTAATGTGTCCTATCATCTTGAAATTTTAACATTCTTTCCCACATAAATGTAGTGTTGAATTTAAGACATTACAATGATCATATTTTTTTAACCCTTAAATAATTATGTTTTCAATAATATTCAATCACAACTCTCCTTGAAATATTTAGTTTAATTAAAACTTATTTGTTACTAAGATATTTATCCTGCAATATAAACTTTAAAATTGAAAAATTCAAAATTAACTAAAAAATTACTTTTTAATGAATAGAGGTATCAGAGAAACTTAACTTGAATACTATAATTTTAATATAAGATAAACAACTTTTAACATTTTCATTGTTATATTTTGAATACTTTCCGCTTGTCTTTTTTATAACGACACAACCAACACCTTAATATTCAATGTATATTACATTACATAAAAATCGCTTATTATCGACTAATATATAATCACAAAATATGGTATTTTGGTAAATGATAATTATTAATGGATTAATCTACGTACACATGTTTTGTTTTTATGAATTGAATATTTTGATGGTAAGATATTCATGTTTTACCTTACCAACGAATCATTGTTCGTCGGTATGTTCTTCGATAAAATAAGAATAAACTTTTTCTTTTTCCTCTCTCTTTTCTCTTCTCTTATTCGTTCTCACTTAAACGATTTGCCTAATTCCTTTACATCCATTGTTGCACGCGTCTTTCACCTCCACTTTCTTCTCATTACCTTTATTGTTTTTCTCTACCCCAACTTTCATTGCCCTAGGTCGTTCCCAACCTCCATTACTCTAAATCGTGGTTCAGTGTTTTTGTGAGGTGGCCGTAATTGACGCCAGAGTGAGGAAGGTACTATCGTGAGAGAATGGCTAGTGGTGTAACGCCCCAATTTACAATGGGTTATTAAAAACTATAAATTTTAACTTATCATAGAGCAAAAATGTATTTTTCAAAAATCGTAACATTTAAACATACATAATTTATTCAAAACTTAATAGTTCTAAAACAATTGTCCAATGAAAATAAAAAAAGAAATAAAATAACTCCAATTACAATTTCTTAAAATTCAAACACAATAACTTGAAATAAAAATCTCAAGTTTGTCCCCAATCGAATCTATCATGCTTCAGCACCATCTGCAATATCATTTGCTCACGTATAACACATTATACGATCATCGTCGATAATATAATTCACAACACATAAACACAAACACATATGAGGTAAGCTACCGATAAAACAATCATAATAATAAGATATAAACACACTGATTATATCAACCATAAACAACTACCCCATACCTAATAGTTTGACTCTCATTATGATGCACAATCAATCGTTTAACTTAGTTGATTGTTTCTTCAACGTCATCAGATGAGTCCTCTGATATGCTTGTCTTAGGGCTTGTGTTCAAGTTGTCCTTCAGCTTCTTTCTTCCACTAGACGACCCCCCTATCGTCATTGGGCCTTTCCTGAGGTTTTCTTTTTCTTTGAAGAAGAATTTTTCTCCTCTTGTAGCACTACTTGAGAGAATGATATCCAGGGTTGGAGTTGGGAAGGATGGAGTTGAGATGTGATTCAAAACTCCTTGATCAGAGATTATCCTTAAAACAAGACATGAGCAATTGATTGGTCTCACAACTGGCCATGATCCGACATAGATGTAGAAAAAGGAGATGAGGAAGATGGAAAGGAGTGTTGGTCAGAAGGTTGAAGATAGTGAACTTCTCCAATTTTTTCACTTCTCCGGTGGACTTGGAGTGAAAAATGGTTCTCCTCCAGACATGAAGAAGAGCCTTTGCTGGCTTAGTCAGACGATCAATGACAATGTCATTGCATATAAATATTCTTTCGAAGTTCTCTCCATAGAGAACTTTTTCAACCTTCCCATCGAAGACATAGACTTCATCCTAGTCCTCCATAAAGCAATCCTTAAACTGTGAACACTTAATTGTCTCGACTATGATGTCGACATTGATCACAATAGGTTTTCCTACGACCATTAATACTATGCGGTCAGATTGCACTTGAGCATTCTTCTAGAACTCTCTTACTAGTTCCAGAAGAATAGCTTCGTCCCAAGAGAAGTAGTTCTCTACATCGTACCATCAGACTCCTGAAAGCTCAGTCTTGAAGCTTTAAAGCTCTATGATAGTAGTTACGTCTTATAGGAAGATGGTTTCATCTTCGGATGCTCCGATGTTGGTAGTCCTTATTGCAACTTCTAAGACTTCAACCAGAGAGAGCTTGGTTGGAGGGTTGGTTGCCATGTTCGACGATGTTAGGTTGGGAATAAGGTTTTCAAAGTAATGAGGAAAGAGGTTTTAAGACGAGATTGGGTAGACTAAGGACTTGTGAATTTTTCATTGATGAGACTGAGAATTTAAAGTATTTCTTATTAGGCAAGAAAGACCTTTGAATTTTCCCAGAAAATAAGATTTAACAGTTTACTCGAATTTAAACCGTCAAGATTTTGAGAGGAATTCATTGTGCATTAAATGCGCTTAGTATGATTAATGGTTACGTGGAGGAGTGAATTTCCTTTTTAACCTAAACGAATGCTCTAGGTGTTAACGTGGCTTATTTTTGGGGGCCACGTTGTAAACCCAGGCGTCCCACTGATTACATAGACATTTTCTATCTTTTCTAATCTAAGAAGTGTTTTAGCACTAGATGGCTATTATCTAGCTCAAACAACTAAGAGTGAGTGAGTTACTCAAGATCCTATCCTAGCAGGTTTTTCTAATGAACTTCTTGACTCTATTTTATCTCTAAGAGTCTTTATCTAAGAGATTAATATTTTTTACACACGTTTTTCCATAACCTATGGTTTACTTAGATTTTAGCGACCTCAAGATATTTCTACATGCATCAATTTTATTATAGACTCTATCTAGAGAAACTACTCGACTCCTAACATGTCATGCATCTATTTTATCACATTTGATATGTTCTAAGGTAATTATGTTGTTATCCAAGGCAGTCCAATACTAAGAGAAGAATTAAAGCTTTACCTATTTCTCCTTAGCTCCAGTCTTCTTGTTTAACTTGTTGAGATGGCTTCCCAATTTGTTTCTTTTGCAAGGAGTTTAGTAGTCGACACTTGCTTCCTTTGACTTTATCGTAAAGTCGCAATCCATGTGGTCCATGTTTGGTTAAAGAAGGGCTTTGTGCAAAGAATGTCTCTGTAGGAGGACCAAGGGTAGGTTAATTGAAATTGTAGTTTAATTGTTTCTTTTGTTTTTTAAAGAGTGGAGTCCATGAGTTCTCTATTGAAAGAAAGTTTTGTGTAGATAAAGATTTTAGCTTGTGACCCACATGTGGTTTCCTAGAATTAGGATTGGCATCTAACAGGAGAATAAGAAACCAAAGACATGAAAAACTTTTCCTATCAATCCTTGTAATCTAATGTCTAACAGTTGTCGCCATAAGGGATTGGTTTATTAGTTCCATTTAAGAAATCAAAGAGGGATTGCAAGGAGGACAAAAGGAGAACGTGAGTTAACTGAGTATTTTTTTTTTGCACCCGTGAGATTGAGAGCAAGTGAGGAACTGTGAACTATAAGCATCAAAAGTAAAGGTTTCTTTGTAGAAAAGAGGTAGGAGGAGCTAACTTTTTCCTTTGTGCATGATAGATGTATATTTTAGGTTCATGATTCTGATTATATGAAATTTGAGCATGTTGGGTTTTAGTAATGTTAGAGATATGCCTAATTGTATGAGTTTTGGTTGTTCTTGACTATGTTTTCCTTGTTGTCAATTTTCGAGTTACCTCAGTAAAATCTCAATCTCCACTTCGTTTATTGTTAGATTAAATTGAAATTTTGATATATGATTCTTGAGATATATTAATCCAATTTGAGTGTTTAGATTTCTAATTTGAGGTCTGTACTTAGAGGAATTAATTTCAAAATTTTAAGTAAATTGATCACCACTTTCGTTCTACCTCTAAGTTACCTAAGTACAATCTCAATCCCCACTTCGTTTACCATTAGATTAAGCTGAAATTTTGATATATGGTTCCTAAGACTTATTGCTTCACATTGACCGTTTAGATCATTAATTTAAAGTCTGTACCTAGAAGAATAAATCCTGCATGTTTGAGTAAATTGATAACCACTTTATTTCTACTGTTGAGTCCTCTCGGTAAAACCTAAATTCTCACCTAGTTAGCCGTTAGATCAACCTGAAGTTTTGATATATGGTTCCTAAGGCATATTGATTAACCTTTACCACTCGGATTATTAGTCAAATGTCTAAATTTAGATAAATGAATTCCACATCTTCAAAGGACCTGATTACCACCTTAGTTTTGTCTCTTAGCCATCTCAAGTAAAATGAAGAGTTCCACCTCATTAACCGTCAAATCAAAGTGCCATTTTGTACCGAGAGTTTTAGATATGTTTTTCTTTATATTGATCGGTCGGATCTTGAATTAGAAAGCTGAAGTTATAGCAATTTTCTATGTAATATTCCAGTAGTTTAAGTGGTTAATAATCTTGACCTTTGTCGTTTATTACATAACTTTTTTCACAATTATCTATTTGAGTTTATTCTTTTTTCATTGCATTACTCATTTAATTATGTTTAAGTTAAATGATGTGTCAATATGGTTCACTAAGAGTTGATTGGAAAAGACAGTGTTCTCTGGTTGTACCTTGTAAAATCAGGTTTGTATCTTATATTAGTATAGTAATATAAAGGAAAATTCTTTTACCTACAAGAGGCTGTAAGGATTCGAGTGTTACCCCTTTTGTCTTTTTACGAAGGAAGGATGTCTCGCTATATGTTTATGTCTTGTGTTAAGTATAATACTTAGTGGATGCACCTCACCAAAGTTATTATTCATAAGTCCTTAAGGAGAAATTGTGTTACTAAGATCGGTCCAAGATTGCGTATAAAGGACAACTCGAATCCAAAATGTGTCTAATAGTTGCGTGGGAAGGATTGGGACTGATATGTCCAATAACTGTGTGCGAAGGACAAGAATCGAGATGGGTCCAATAGCTACATGTGAAAGACCAGTTTCCATTAGCTGCGTGTGAATTATAGGAATCGATAAGTCCAATAACTGCATGTGAGGGACAAGAATCAAGTTGTGTTCGAAGCTGCGTATGGAAGAGGACTTGAGTCTCCTTGATTCGATAATAATGGTTTTACTCGGTAAGGTATGAGAAATGATGTATGCTTTACTCGGTAAGGTATGAGACATCATGGTTTTACTTTGTTTGTGATTAGTTCACCACTACTTGTTTGTATTGTGCAATGATCGTATAACGTATGTATTGTACTAGAGCACATGAAATTTCAGGAGAGGCTGGAGATATTTAGTGCAAGGAGATGTGCTGGGAAATTTATTTGAAATTTTGGAAATGTATCTGAATAATGTTATTTCTGTATTGTAATTTTAAATAGCATTCCAGTTTGGATTTTTGCATGAAGTGTTATGTTTTAATTTCAATATATGTGATGGTATTAGATGTTTATTTTCTTAAATGAATGTATGTTTTTTTGAAAATGTTTTGGTGCGATACTTCGAGAAAGAGTGTTACAGTGAAGGCCAATAGGAGAACACTAGAACGAGAGTGAAAGAGAAAGGGTTCGTCCAAAACGAATTTGAGAGAAAAAAATCCCAAATTCTGACCTATTCTCATTGACCTTATCGATGGATATATCCATCAATAAACACAAAACAATCATTGGTAAATTCAATTTATTAATAGAAATTTTCATTAATAAACACAACACATAGTCTTGTTAATAAATCCATCATTAATTACCATTTAGCAACAAATCTATGACCATCGAGTATCTAATATTTAACCTTTTTAGTTTTTATATGAAAATTTGCCAATATGTATTTGATCCTCTTTCCATATCTCTAAATCCTTGTCCTCTCCCATGTTTACTTATACTTACTTATACCTTATAGCACCAAGGTAAATATTTTGTGTTTTTTTCAAATAACAATTGTAATAACTTTGTTCTACGGACATTAAACATAAATAACAATAATAAATAAAGATGGTTCAACAAATAATTCCACATAAATACGATTTTTTACATCTAATTTTAAAAAGTAATAAAAAGTTTATTTTATTTATAAAATTTTCATCATATATTTTTTAACGTAGGATATAATTGGCCATTTTTCCTATTAGGAACAATACTTTGTATGTTGTTTAAGAAAATGAAAATTATTGTATAAAAGTTTTATTTCCATAAGGATTTGTTAGTTTCTGTCTTTTATGGCATTCAGAAATTACTTTTTCTCAGTAATTTAAAATTGGTTAAAATATCACATTTTTTCAAATATTATCAGAATTTTTTTTGAATTGTATTTTCTATTATAATTTTCAGAGGCAATTAAACGTACGTTCTTTTTTAAAAAGGCATTTTTTTAAGTAAAAATGTTAAATTATATTAATAATTTACATTGGTTCATGTAATTTAAAGTATAACTTTGATGTAAGGATTCTAATGTGATGATTATTAGAATATAAGGTATTAAAGTTATTGGGATTATTTTAGAGTTATTAAAGTTAATCCCTCTCTTCTCACTCTAAAAGGGCATTTTGGTATTTTATTAAAGTTAATTAAAATATCATAAAAGAGGAAAGAGTTTTAGTTCTGTTGACACATTAAGTTTCTGAAGAGATATAGAGAACGTAACGTTCTCAGAAAAGAAGAGAAACTGACAGAGAAAACCATCCTACAACTTCTATATCATCCAGAAGGCATTAAGGAGGAGTAAGAGGAGAGAGAACATTTAACAGGAAGAGACAGGAAGAAGTGCACAATGGATCCAGGTTAGTTCTCTTTTACTATGTATTGTGGGAATTGTGAGTATCATGAAAATTCAAGATCCTGTGTGTTGTTTTCATTTAATTGAAAATTAAAGTTTTGCTTACAAGTGGTATCAGAGCCTGGTTCTGAATTTTATGATTCTCCTTGAATGATAATGTTTCCAAATTTTAAAACCCTAATTTTTGAATTATAAAATTTAGGGATTTTATATTTGTTGGCATGAAAATTAAATTCACTGTAATGTAATGTGTGAATCTCGGAAGCCGTAAGTTTTTTAATTTGATTGTCAGTGAATTCGATCCGTGCAACTTTAAAAATGGCTTTATGCCGAGAAGTTAAAAATTTTGATGGAAGTGAATTGAATTCACTGTACGTGAATTATGAAATCTGCAAGCATTTGAATTCGCACCCTGAAAGCCAATTTTATTTATTTTTATACTTCCATTAAAGTATTGCACGTGATTTGATTGTATTGTGGAATTCTATTTGGAAGCAACTTTACTGTTGCACGTGAATTTCATTATGGAAGCAGCAAGTTATTTGATTATCACATTGATGTGATTTTGATCTGTGCATAAAATTAAAGTTCATTAAAGTTCCTTTATGACAAAATTGAAATTTCGGATGCAGTAACCAAATAAAACCTGCATAAAAGAAAATTCAATCCCTTGCAATTTTTTTTATTTTATTCATTGTTGCATTAAAGCAACTTTATTGTTGCGGCAGTGTTCTTGTGCTCATGTATATTTTAACATTGTTATGCATTGAATGCAAATTAATTGTGAATTAAAAGTTTAAAGTTTTAAATACTTTTAATTTGAAAAGTACATTTACTGACATGCATGATATAATTTTATGATATAATTTTGTTTTATGAATTATATGTTTTGGAAGAAGGAAATTCAATTATGTTGAATTTCGGAAAGTAATTAGTCATTGATGTAAGGATATTATGGATTACCCAAAGGTGAACCATGGTTTATAATTGATGACATTAAAGTGAAACATTTCATGTACTTAATATATGTTTGTATATCCAAAGATAGCATACATATAATCTCAAGTATGATTGATTGTTTATTAAAGTATATATATGGAATTTGTCAGTTTAAGAATCACCCAAAGGTGAACTTAAATGAATGACTTAATTGGCTACCTATCAGTTTAAGTGTCACCCAAAGGTGAACTTGAATGTATGACTAGTGTAGTAATTTGTTTGAATCCATTAAATTTAATCAAAGCATTGATGTATGAGCTTGTGTATCATTTCAGCTTACATGAATTTAGCAGGTTTGAGCAACAATGTAGTCAAGTTTAATGGGCTCAATTATGCCGATTGGTCAGAACAAATCCAGTTCCAACTGGGTGTTCTAGGCCTGGATATGGCTATTATGATGGATGAAATGCCCGCAGCCATTACAGAGACCAGTACAAGTGATGAAAAGTCTCTTTATGAGGCTTGGCATAGGTCTAACAGGTTGTCATTAAACTTGATGCGCATGTCTATGGCAGAGAACGTAAAGCCTTCCATGCACAAAACGGAAAACGCAAAGGAATTCATGAAAATGATCAAGGAGTATTCACAATCAGACATAACTGACAAGTCTATTGTGGGAACTCTTATGAGTGAGCTGACTACCAAAAAGTTTGACTGGTCACAGCCCATACATGAACATGTAACTGGAATGGCAAATATAGCAGCAAGATTGAAGTCAATGGGAATGGAGGTGAATGAGTCTTTTCTAGTATAGTTCATCATGAACTCTCTTCCTCCTGAATTTGGCCAGTTCCAAGTGAATTATAACACTATTAAGGATAAATGGAACTTCCAAGAAATCAAAGCCATGTTGGTTCAAGAGGAAGGGAGATTAAACAAAATGAGAGATCATTCTATCCATCTCACAACTCATGAAGGTGCTAGCTTCAGTAAAGGTAAATCAGGAAAGAAGAACAAGAAGGACAAAGCCCCAATGAAAGTGAATAAGGGTGGTATCCAGAAGGACCAGAAATGTTTCTTTTGCAAGAAAGTAGGTCTCTTCAAGAAAGATTGTCCGAAAAGAAAATCTTGGTTCGAAAAGAAAGGTACTTTTTATGTTTCTGTAAGTTTTGAAGCAAATATAGTTGAAGTGCCTAATAATACCTGGTGGTTGGATTCTGGAGCTACTACTCATGTTTCTAATATTATGCAGGGATTCCTTTCAATCCAGCCCATAAAAGGAACTGAAAAGTATTTATATATGGGGAACAGAATGAAGGCACAAATAGAAGGAATTGGGACTTACAGATTGATTCTAGACACTGGCTATTGTCTGAATCTTGAAAAGTGTCTCTATGTTCCTGGTTGTGCTAGGAATTTGATTTCTGTTGCAAAGTTGGATTGTTTAGGTTTTAACTTTAGGATTGAAAATGGTATTTTTCATTTGTATAAACTTTCGTACTATTATGGTTCTGGTACATTAATGGATGGTTTATACCGTTTAAATCTTGATGTTAATTTTTCTGAATCCCTGTTTAATGTTGAACATGTTGTTGATAGAAATTCTAGTGCAGGAAAGGAATGTTCTGCTTTCTTATGGCATAAAAGTTTGGGTCACATATCCAAAGAAAGGATGTTGAGGTTAGTAAAAAATGAAATTTTACCTCAATTGGACTTTGATGACTGGGATGTATGTATTGATTGTATTAAGGGTAAACAAACAAAACACATATCAAAGAATCCCGCCACAAGAAGCAGTCAACTTCTTGAGTTAATACACACTGATATTTGTGGTCCTTTTGACATTAAATCTTGGAGTGGTGAAAAATATTTTATCTCCTTTATTGATGATTTCTCACGTTATTGTTATATATATCTATTGCATGAAAAATCTCAATCAGTGAATGCCCTTGAGGTGTTCATAAATGAGGTGGAAAGGCAATTAGATAGAAAAGTAAAAGTGGTGAGATCTGATAGAGGTGGTGAATATTATGGTAAAACGGATGAGAGTGGACAATGTCCAGGTCCATTTGCAAAGTACCTTGAAAGTCGGGGTATATGTGCACAGTATACAATGCCCGGTACACCACAACAAAATGGTGTAGCAGAAAGACGAAATCGTACTCTTATGGATATGGTTAGGAGTATGTTAAGTCATAGTAATATCCCTTTATCTTTGTGGATGTATTCATTAAAGACTGTTGTATATCTGGTTAACAGGGTTCCTAGCAAAGCAGTTTCTAAAACTCCTTATGAACTATGGACTGGAAGGAAACCCAGTTTGAGACATCTTCATGTTTGGGGTTGTCCGGCAGAGGTAAGGTTATATAATCCACATGAAAAGAAGCTTGATGCAAGAACCATTAGCGGTTACTTCATCGGTTATCCTGAAAAGTCAAAGGGATATAGATTTTATTGCCCTAACCATAGTACAAGAATAGTTGAGTCTGGAAATGCTCGGTTCATTGAAAATGGTCAATTTAGTGGGAGTGAGGAATCACGAATAGTGGACATTCAAGAGCATACTGATAGTGTTTCTACATCTAATGTCTCTTCTGAAGTTGTTATCCCTCTTGTTGTATCACAGTCACACAACAAGCAGAGACAACAAATTAATGTTCCAATCCCACAAAATGAACATATAAATGTTGAGCCAGTTGACAATGAGCAAGTCATAAGTGAGCAATTGATAGAGGAACCACAAGAAGCAGCATTAAGAAGGTCTGTAAGGGAGAAAAGACCTGCTATTTCGAATGATTATGTGGTTTACTCTGTTGAACATGAATGTGACTTAAGCATTGATGAGGATCCAGTCTCTTTCAGACAAGCCATGGAAAGTAATAATTCAGAGAATTGGTTGAATGCTATGAAAGAAGAGTTGAAATCAATGGATGACAATAAAGTATGGGATCTAGTTGAATTGCCTAAGGGTTCAAAAAGAGTCGGTTGTAAATGGGTCTTTAAGACTAAACATGACTCAAAAGGCAATATTGAAAGGTATAAAGCTAGATTAGTCGCCAAAGGTTTCACTCAAAAGGAAGGCATTGACTACAAAGAGACCTTCTCTCCTGTTTCTAAGAAGGACTCTTTGAGAATTGTTTTGGCTTTGGTGGCTCATTATGATTTAGAGCTTCACCAAATGGATGTAAAGACCGCCTTTCTGAATGGTGACTTAGAAGAGAAAGTTTATATGGACCAACCAGAAGGTTTCACCATAACAGGAAAAGAAAATCTAGTGTGTAAATTAAAGAAATCAATATATGGACTAAAACAAGCTTCCCGTCAATGGTATCTAAAATTTAATGATATCATAACTTCGTATGGTTTTGTAGAGAACACCGTTGATCGGTGTATATACATAAAGGTCAGTGGGAGTAAGTTTGTTATTTTGGTTCTATATGTTGATGATATTCTTCTTGCTGCTAATGATATTGGTATGTTACATGATGTAAAGAAGTTTCTCTCTAACAACTTTGAAATGAAAGATATGAATGAGGCATCTTATGTGATAGGAATAGAAATATTCCGTGATAGATCACAAGGATTGTTAAGTTTGTCTCAAAAAGGCTATATTAATAAAGTGTTAGAGAGATTCAGAATGGAAAAATGTTCTCCTGGAATAGTTCCAATTCAGAAAGGAGACAAGTTTAGTCTAATGCAATGTCCCAAGAATGATTTGGAACGAAAGGCCATGGAGTCTATTCCTTATGCGTCAGTGATTGGGAGTTTGATGTATGCTCAAACTTGTACTCGGCCAGATATCAGTTTTGCTGTTGGAATGTTAGGCCGATATCAAAGTAATCCCGGAATGGATCACTGGAAAGCTGCAAAGAAAGTTCTTAGGTACTTACAAGGTACCAAAGAATACATGCTCACTTATAGAAAGTCAGATCATCTCGAAGTGATTGGCTATTCGGATTCAGACTATGCTGGGTGTGTGGATTCAAGAAAATCCACATTTGGGTATGTCTATCTTTTGGCTGGAGGAGCAATTTCTTGGAAAAGTGCAAAACAATCAGTCATTGCTACTTCCACCATAGAGGCTGAATTCGTGGCATGCTTTGAGGCCACAGTTCATGCTTTGTGGTTGCGGAACTTTGTATCGAGGCTTGGTATTATTGACAGTATAACTAGGCCGATAAGAATTTATTGTGATAATTCCGCAGCCGTCTTCTTCTCTAAAAATGATAAGTACTCAAAGGGTGCTAAACACATGGATTTGAAGTACTTGTCAGTCAAAGAAGAAGTGCAGAAACATAGAGTGTTGATTGAGCATATTGGTACGGATTTGATGATAGCAGATCCGTTAACTAAAGGACTACCGCCCAAAACTTTTATTGGCCATGTTGAAAGTATGGGCATTATGGATAAGTCAATATTAACATTATGATGTTATCTATCTTTATGGATATGTATAGTTATATGCTTGTATTGTTATGACACTTGTGAATTCAATTAAAGTTATGTTTCTCTTTATTCTATTGTTATCCACATTAAATTATATACATGTATTATTGATTGTGGTGACATGATAGGTCTCCTTTAGAGACATGAAAGTTATAAGATTGATTAAAGTTATGTTGAGTTGTTTTGATTATGTGATACATGGAAGGAATCTTGTCGATCATGACTTTTGCCCGCTATGATCCGATTATTTCAATTCATATAAGGATGATGACTTGATAATTCTAATGAATGGTGCGCACTTAAAGTTTATTTTAGATCTTCAAGTCATCACATGAACCAAGTGGGAGAATGTTAAATTATATTAATAATTTACATTGGTTCATGTAATTTAAAGTATAACTTTGATGTAAGGATTCTAATGTGATGATTATTAGAATATAAGGTATTAAAGTTATTGGGATTATTTTAGAGTTATTAAAGTTAATCCCTCTCTTCTCACTCTAAAAGAGCATTTTGGTATTTTATTAAAGTTAATTAAAATATCATAAAAGAGGAAAGAGTTTTAGTTCTGTTGACACATTAAGTTTCTGAAGAGATATAGAGAACGTAACGTTCTCAGAAAAGAAGAGAAACTGACAGAGAAAACCATCCTACAACTTCTATATCATCCAGAAGGCATTAAGGAGGAGTAAGAGGAGAGAGAACATTTAACAGGAAGAGACAGGAAGAAGTGCACAATGGATCCAGGTTAGTTCTCTTTTACTATATATTGTGGGAATTGTGAGTATCATGAAAATTCAAGATACTGTGTGTTGTTTTCATTTAATTGAAAATTAAAGTTTTGCTTACAAAAAAAACTAACGAGTTTAAAACAAATGTTATTTTAATTAACACGCGTTGGATTGACATAATAGTTAAGCATCTCTTGTTTACCAGTTGTAAGAACAATCCATAGAAAAAAGAAATATACGTTCTCTCAATTAGTTGTGTAAATTTTGGTTAGGTTAACGATAATTATATTATCGTTAGGGATGTTTTATCACAAATTTGTTAGGTTAACTTTAAATTAGAAAAAATGGAGGTGATAAAATAAAAATATTATGTAAAAACTATATTGAGATTTTATTATAGTTTTATAACAATTTTTAATGATTAAAGTGATGAGCTATACTGCATATAATAAAATTGAGTAAAGGGTACTCATTAGTTTATCGAAATTATGCATTGTTTGAATTACGCTGACCTTTATCTGATTACGAATGGAAACAATAAGATGGGATATCCGTTTCATTTGAAAAAGTTTATTTTATTATTTATCAGTACATGTAAAAAAAGATATCTACATATTTTTTCTACAGATACCTTTAAATTTTAAATAAAATTATTTAAAATAATTTTTTTACATATAAAATTAAATAAAAATAATAATTTTTAAATACAATTAAAGTAAATTATTTGATAAAGTATTAATATAAATAAATTTAGTTTTTCCAAAAAAATAAATTTAAATAACTTCTGTCAAAATATAAATTTAAATAATTAACCTTTTATTCAATAATTACTTATAACATTTTTAAATAAAAAAATAAAAAATATATGAAATTAAATTTTAAATGGTTTTTGACGATTAATATTATTTTATTAAAAATATTTAAAATAAAATTCAACAATAATTATTGGCGGATGCAGCACGTCAGATACGTAATATCGTACTCATCTTATCAATAAATATGATTAAATATTCATATTACTCACATGTATCTATTCACCATATTTATTTAATATTCAGTATAAATTTTATCTATAAATATCTATATTCATATACATAATTTTTATGAACATGTTAATAAATTTTACGATAAATCAACAATATATTAAAAATTTATCAAGTACAAATTGGAGTACTAAATATATAATTAAATTTTTGTAAAATTTAAAATTGTAAATTCAAAAAGTTATAAGAATAAAATTAAATTTAAATTAAATTAAATTAAATGGTGAAATAGTAAACAACATTAAAATATTTTAAACATGATACATAATTCCTTAATTTTAAAATATATGATTGATGGTATAATAAATTGAAAATTTTAGAGATCAAAATGATAGTGACAAGTTTAAAATATAACTTTTTTTAATTCTTCCATCCTCAACTTTTTTTTAAAAAATAGATGGTTTTGGTCAAATCCTTTATAACCATTGTTTTTCTTGATTCACTACTCAGTTAAAAAAAGGAATGATTTTATCATATACAAAAACCAATAAAATCTAAATTTATTTTGAAATTATTATGCTAAAATGTTATAACTAGTAATTTACCATCCCAATGAAATGAACTTATATTTCACTGCATAAGAAAAATTCAACAATATTAAATTAATTAAAACCTTAAACTACTTCAACAAAATGCTAGCATATTTTTTATTTATATAAATAATACACGTAAAACTAAGATTATGCATAAATATGATGCTCAGATTTGTATTTAAGAATATTTTAAATTAATAGAATTAGTTAAAGTTTATTTAACATTTTGTTAAAATTTATAGAATATAGGAGACGTGATGTTACTGTGAGGGACCAACATAACCGCAAGGGATCCAGAATGTACAAGAAACGCAAACCATTATAGTTGTTCACGTGTGGGCCGGGCCCGAGGAATGGGCTGACACGTGTGGGTAATATATGACGATAGCCCGTGGAGGGAAAAGCGTGAAAAGAAAGAGCGAGAAAAGAAGAAAATGAGCGTGCACTTCCACTACTACCCTTTCTCACCGTTGGCTTATGGTTGCAACTATTATGCTGCTTATGCAACAAAACGCACTCTCTCCAACCACCGTTGTATTCCACCGCACTCTTCCAGCTTCTCCGCCATCACCAATCTTTTGTTCCAAAACCCTAATTTCTTCACGGGGAACACACTCTTCCTTAGGATGAAGGTGATAATAGTTTATTCAAACCACGCGTTCTCTTTCCTTTTCGCAATTCTCTTGTTCCAAGCGAAAGCAGGCCGAGTATTCTTTTAATTTAGCAATAAACTGCAGAAATACAGTTCTCAAAATTCAGAAATGGCGAGTGTGTCAACGTCAATTTTCTTTTGTCTGTTTGGGTTTCTAGTTTTTAATTTGGTCTTTGTCTTTTCTTAGTGGCCTCTTACCAAGAGGAGAAAGAAAAGAGAAATGATAGATAACCAAATGGTATTGTTACTTGTGTTCCTTGATCATGTTCTCTCGTTTTTTGACTGAAAATTTTTTAATCCAATTTTTTGTGTTGAATTGCAGCGATTTTACCCTGTGAGTGGCACGAGTAAGATCAAAGCGATGGTGGAGAGGTTGCAGCGATGTGGAGTGATCACATCAAGTAAAGTGGCTGAAGTAATGGAGAAAGTTGACAGAGCGTTGTTTGTACCTGATGGAGCTGAGCCTTATGATGACAGTCCCATGGCCATAGGATACAATGCCACTATATCTGCCCCGCATATGCATGCCATGTGTCTTCAGTTGCTTGAGGATAAGTTGCAGCCTGGGATGCGTGCTTTGGACGTTGGCTCTGGTATATGCTCCATGAATATATTATAATCAAATTAGAAAATTAGTTACTTGAATAATTTTATTCGAACACGTTCAAAAGAAGTTGGAGTTGCTTGCTAGTTAGTGAATGGAATTTTTCTTGGTATCCCATAACTATTTGTGTGTTTGATTTGCTGTTGTTGAGGGATATACTTCCCCAGGTAAAGTGCGAAGTACTGTCTCGTGTTAATGAGGCATAAACTTCCCTAGGTAAAAACGTGTGAAATTGGCTCGTGTTAATGAGTCTGATTATTAAAATAAACGGTATAACATGTTGTGCAAGTTGTTTATAATGTAGTAATGGTCAATTGAAAAGAGTGGATATTATTGCTTGAGCAATGGATGGATTGCATGAAACGCGGATGAAGCGTACTTTCTAAGCTCCACCACACCCTACTTCCTTGAAGGGGTTCTACAGGCATAGCAGGAGAAAGATAGTGTGAAGATGTAGAACTGTGACAGTGTTTATTGAAAGGCATTTAGAATTAGGTTCTCCCTATTGATTTACATATTCCCAATTCTAGGTGGATCTATGACGTCCGGCTACATAAATCAACTCTTCTGTTTATCAGTCTTTTTGGCTGTTAACATTTTTAACTTTAGTTGGTGTTCACAATTCCAAATTTAACTTGTTTTCAGGAACGGGGTATCTGACGGCGTGCTTTGCCTTGATGGTTGGACCCCAAGGCCGTGCTGTTGGTGTAGAGCATATTCCTGAATTGGTTTCTTCTTCAATTGAGAATATTCAGAAAAGTGCTGCTGCCACACAATTGACTGATGGATCCCTTTCTATCCATGCTGGTGGTATGATTTTTTAAGTTCTGTTTCAATTGAATCTGAAATACTGTATCTTTTCATTTTAATACAATAATTTAATGCAATCTTTGTTTCAACCATAGAGTTTAGAGACATAATGCCATAGTTTGAATACGATTAATTCTGTCAAATGGTGAAAACATAACCTGTTTCTCTAGGATTTGCAATTTCTTTGATGTTATTAAGTCGATTAAAGGGGAGTTGATCCAAAAGCATTGTTCTTGCTATTGTTATCTGAAACATCCGTGTGACATTGTATGCGTGACAATGGAATCTTATGGATCTACTACAATTGCCTGATTATTTCTTGACCAGTTAAATAAACATGTACTTGGGATTATGGATTGGAGGATTGATAACTGTCGTGTTGACAGATGGGAGGGAAGGTTGGCTAGAGTTTGCACCTTATGATGCCATTCACGTTGGAGCAGCAGCACCAGAAATTCCCCAACCACTCATTGACCAGCTGAAGGCTGGAGGTAGAATGGTGATTCCTGTTGGAAACATATTTCAAGATTTAAAGGTGGTGGATAAGAATTCTGATGGTTCTATCAGTGTCCGGACTGAGACATCTGTTCGTTACGTTCCCCTCACTAGTCGAGAAGCTCAACTGCGAACTTACTAAAATGGAGCCAAAATACTGAATACTAATATTTCAGATGTCAGTGTTGGGATCTTGGATGAACACATACTGTTAGAATTTGTACAGTTAAAAGTTTCCTGAATCTTGTAAGGCTTACAGTTACAGATATCAGTCCTTGGAACATGCACCCTTATGCGGGTATAATTTGTATAGTATAAAGTTTCGTATTCTGCTTACTCGATTAATTCATATTCATGACGTGCATTAATAATAATTTTTATATTAAGTAGGTTTTTTACTTTTTTTTGAGTGATTAATTATTAAATATGTTTGACAGGAACTTTTTCTATTCTCCCGGCGGCATGAAGAACGACTCTATTTCACCAGCTCGTGAAAACAAAACAGATTGGGGTTCATTTTGCCTATGAACGAATAAACGTTTGAAAATTCGTTTGAGAAATAAGAAGTTATAGTAGACTCTGAATTTATAATTACTAGATTATACAAACTATATCCAATAGAGCAGGATTCAAATTTTCTGCAATAAAAAAGAAGAGCAGAGAAAAACAATTACAATATATTTATCATTGATTTAATTTAACGGATTTTATTAACTACGATCAATTAAATCAACTTATCTTTTACTTAGTGCATATTTTAAGAAAGTCTAACTTAAATAAAAAAATTGACTCAATTTCAACGTTAAACCTCTGATGAGGTACTTAATTAAAAGTTCCACTTGACTCATTAAATCACTTAGTGCATATTTTAGGAAAGCCTAACTTAAAAGAATTGACTCAATTTTAACATTAAACATCACATGAGATGAGGTACTTAATTAAAGGTTTTACTTAGATTCATTAAATCACTTTGTTTTTTGTAGACTTCATTGTCCATTATACTCACTATTATGGTAAGAATTCTAACAAAATTATGAATAAAAATTTCTTGAGTTATGTAGATTTCTTGAGATGTGTAGATTCATTATCCTTAAAGACTTATATGTAGTTTGTTGCACAAGTTCTTCATAATATAATAAAAAAAATTTGAAAAAGATTTTGCGGATCCAGAAGTAGCAAGAAATCTCTTTTTAGAGAAGAGTGAAGCCTAGGATAACGAGAATAAGAGAAGAAAGAAAAACTGAGAGGGAAAGCTAGTGGAATAATATTTCTTTAAAAGGAGAAGAGAGTTTCTTTTCTTTTTGTATGTTTAGTGGAATGATTGAGGTGTTTTATCTATAGTTAGAAATATATGAAAAACGATCCAAGGTTCAAGATTTATGGACGACTTCACTCCTTACGATTTTGACCAAAATTGTTCAAAGAGAAACCTCTATCCGAGCCTTGTAATGAAAAATTGAGCACGAAAGGCAACATTCATCAAGAAGCAGCATTCATCTGCTAAAATCGAAAGCAATTTTTGCAATATAAGCAAAAAAAATTTACAACAATCCCTACATATTGCAAAAGACGATAAAGAAAGATTGTAAGAAAGAGAAAGAAAAGAATTATCCTCGGTTTTCTGAGATATAATGCATCATAGTTGGTATAGTAAGTTATATGAACCGATCCAAGTTTGAGAAACTTAACACATAGTGTAGTTGGTATTGCAAACTATATGAACCAAGGACACTTAACATGTATAAGAGGTTTATCAATCACAATATACACCCTTACAATCCTTACTGTTATCGTTGTGTTGTGTTGTGTTGTTTAGGCCATACACGTGCCTGGTATTCATGAGTGCTCTGGAGATCATGCCAAGATTTCATACAAGCGGCCTCATTTGACACTCATATAGGTTATGTCATTAAGTATTTGCTACAGATCATACATTACCCATAAGGGATATGAAAATCATTAAAAACAATTTAAACTAAAATTCTTCCACCACATAGAATTTTAATTACAAAGTTTAACTTCTCAAGAATGTAGTCTCTAGCACTTTCACACACACCATAGGAACATATTTGATTTAAAAATCAAGTTAGTATTATCAAAACTAATAAGTGACTTGTTTTTACTCACATGAACCTTATTCATGGGATCTCTAATAACAAAGGTTAGGTTATCATCACTTGTTTGTTTGCAAGTGACTTATATCTCCTTCCCCTCAATCTTGTAAGATCATATTTCTTCCTAAGGGTTTAGTAGAGGATTTGATAAATTTCATTCTGACTTCACATAATGAAAATAGTTCCACTCTTTAGCAACTACTTCACTAAATTGTGTCTCAATTGTATATGTTTGTTCTTTCCATTATAATTCTTGTTTTTAGTTATAGCTATTTTCGATTGACAATCACAATGTAATGACACCAATGGGGTTCATTTCATTCATTCCTAGTGAAATGTTTGCTAAAAAGTTTTTCATCCACTCAGCCTATCAATCATCTCAAGAGTAACAAACTCATATTCTATTGTTTATCTTGCAATAATATTTTGTCTTACTAATCTCCAAGAAATTGCACCACCCTCTAGTGTGAATACATAATCACTAGTGGATTTTGTCTTATCTATATCAGAAATCTAGTCAGAATTATTGTACCCTTCTAGTACAACGAGAAATCCACTATATTGAATGGAATAATTCATTGAACCTCTTAAGTATCTCATAAGCCTTATAAGTGCATCCTAGTGTTCCTGATTTGGACATTGAGTGTACCTACTCAGTTTATCTACTGGATAAGAAATACCAGGTTTAGAAAAACTCATCAAATGTAGTAAGATCCCACTTGTTTGGGCATAATGAGGCTGAGAGATAGATTCTCCTTTATTTTCCATTCACTTAATTCATTAAAACCTAGTGTTGAAACATTTTGCAATATAAGATGTTGCTTTATGAAAAGAATTTTCAAATACCATTGTATATTTCAGTTGACATTAGAGCTTACCTCAAGGGTGAGTTCTTAACAACAACTTAAGGAAACAATCCTAATTGGCAATGGAAAATGAAGGATATGTTGTCAACAGGTCTCCTCTGTTCAAGGGGGAAAAGTTTGACTATTGGAAGTAAAGAATGATTGCGTTCTTTGAATCCTACCACATCAACATGTGGGATGTAGTTGAAAATGGTAACTATATACCTCTTGATAATAAGGGATATCCCTTGCAGAAAAGCTTGTGGTTTGATGATCAAAACCGCAGGTATTTACTTAACTCCAAAGCTCGAAACTCGCTAATGTGTGTTTTGTCTCAAGAAGAATACAAGAAAGTACATGCATTCAAGGAGTAAAGAAGATGTGGGATACTCTGGTTATCATATATGAAGGCTCAAATGAAGTTAAAAGAAATAAGTTGAGCTTGCTAACACATGAGTACAATGAAAACATCCAAGCCATGTTCATCCAATTTCAAGTGATCTTAAATGAGTTAAGATCGTTGGGTAAGACTTTTGATAATTTTGATAACATTGACAAAAATTTTCACAGTCTTCCTAGAAAATGGAGACTACAACTCACTAGAACCTCAAAAAAATTTGATGGGATGAGCTTAGAGGTACTTGTTGGAATCCTAAGGTATATGAGCAGGAGCTTCAACAAGATGGAATCATAAATAAGGAGAAAAACATAACGTTGAAGGCTTAGAAATTTGTCAAAAGGACTCCCATAAATGCATAAGAACCTTTAAAAGAATCAACCAGCGAAGAAGATTCCATGGAAGAAGGAGAAGAAGATGAATTATCGTTCATCTCCAAGAAGATCTACTCAATGTGGAGATGGAAGAAAGGAAAACGTCCTGGATTAACTTCTATAAATGATCAACGGAAAGAAAGTCCCATCGAGTGTTATGAATGTAAGAAACCAGGTCACTTCAGATCTGAGTGTCCTAATCTTAGAAGATAAAAGGAAAACCTAGTGTTTATAAACAAGGAAAGACAAAAGCGCTGATGAGTACCTGGGAGGATCTAGACTTCTCGAAATCTGAAGAAGAAGAAGAAGAGGAAGCCAATATGCCTAATGGCAGATGATGAAGAATGTTCGTTAGACGACTATGATGATAAGGTATATTTTACTGACTTACACATGTGTTATTGAAGCTTATCATGTGTTATTCTCAAATTCCTTCAAACTGTCAGAAGCTTTTTACCTTAAAAGAAAACAAAATAGAAAACAAAATGAAGTTTTAAAAAGTAAACTAACTTTATCTAATGATGGTATAAAGAATTTGAAAAAGGAAAGTAGCAACCTAGAATGACGACTAATTGTTTTGAAAAGAGAAAATGAAAAACTTCTTTCAAAAAATTAAAAGCTTGTGGAGAATACAACAATTGCTAGAAATGTTAGGTGTATCGAACTCCTTAAACAAGAAAATGAGACTTTTCACAAAGTGTTGAATAGAACATTTGAAGAAAATGATTGCTTAGGGCTTTTAGTAAGAGGATGTAGATATCCGTTTGACAAATGTGGTTTAAGGTTTAATGACAATAACTCTTATAGTACATTCAATGTTAAAACTGATTATTTTGTTCAAACTAAAAAGGAAAGCTACATCAATGCTCTAGCTTTTGAAAACATAAAAATGAATCAAACTAACAAAGCAAGACCCAAAGAAATATGGGTACCTAAAGGAAAAATAATCTCTCTTGCATATTTGCTTGATGACTGCAAAGAGACCTCAATCATGGTACCTAGATAGTGCATGCTCGTGATACATGACAGATAAAAAGTCTATGTTCTAAGACCCTAGGAGATAGAAGGAAGGAACAGTCACATTCGGTGGAAATCAACAGGCAAAATAATAGGTATAAACATTTCCCCTTATATTGATAATATTTTATTAGTAGATGGCCTAAAACATAATCTTCTTAGCATAAGTCAATTGTATGACAACAAATATAATGTTACATTTGAAAAATGTCAATGTAAAGTCCTAAACAATCAGGGTCTACTAGTATTTACTATAAATAGAGAAGGAAACTTATACATGATACATATTAATGAACTACATGCTTAAAGTGTCTCATGCCTTATGTCAATAAAAGGCAATGCAATCTCATGGCATATTAAATGTGGACATGCAAGTATGAGATTAATCTTCAAACGGCAATGCCATGACCTTGTAAGAGGATTATCCAAAAATTCCAAGATACCATCTTTTGTAACGCTTGCATATATATTAGTGGAACCTCTTAAGGGAGAACTGGACGTAACTCGTGTTGAATGAACTAGTATAAAAATTTGTGGTTTATTGCTTTGCTATCCAAAACGCTTTCCATTCATTTATCTCATTAAAAACCAACATCTAAACATTTTGCAACTTATGCACATTATCCTTATAAATTATTAGATGTTGCTTTGTGAAAAGAATTTGAAAAACACCATTCAACCCTCACCCCAACCCCCCATGTCCCCTCATTTAGTTTTGTTCTTGTATATTTCATCAAAGGCTTCATCTTTATGTTTGATTAAGTACACTTTTCTATATCTAAAATAATCATCTGTAAAGGTTACAAAATAATTTTTATCGTCTTTAGACATGGTTTGTTTTAAATCAGCTAGATCTGTATGAGTTCAGTTCAAAAATCTATGGAATAACATTCTTTGTTATTTTAGATTTTACACATTGTCACATTTACTATTTTGTTTATCATGCATATTAATTAATCATAATTGTTGTAAATTCATAACATATGAGGAATTCACATGTTCTGATCTAGCATGCTACATGTCATATGAATCAATAATATAAGCAGAAGAACAATATTCATTAATATTTCAGAAATATTCAGTATAAAGAGACTTTGATCACAATATTCATTCCCACAAAAACATTATTTTTTGCCATTACAATCTTGTTAAACTCGAATGACACTTTAACTCTCACTTTTCCTGGTAGAGCTACAAAGATTAAATTAACTTTGATTGATGGTACGTGTAGCACATCACTCAAGGCCAAAGTCTTTCCAGATGTGAGCTTGATAAGAACTTTCCCTTTTTCCATAACAGAAGTTGTCATGGAATCACTAAGTGTTACGTGTTCTTCTCCATCCCCTACATTGGAATAGGAGGTAAATGCACTTCTATTTGCACAAATATGTCTGGTAGTACAGAGTCTACCATCCACTTACTCACATTGGTCATCAAATTTACTTGTGAAACGACCGCAACAATAATATCATCTCCTTGAACTATATTTGCCCAAGGTGGATTGTGTTTTCTTGCTTTGCACGTGTAATGTGGTGCATGATGGCTTGACTTTCCATAAACAAAGAAATTTCCTTTCTTCTTAAAAGTGGGGTTAGATTTGTTCGGACGAGATTTTCAAAAAAAAAAATTTCTTGTGATCATGTTTGTGTTCGTACCATTTTGGAGCATGTTTGTCTTCTAACGTATTTGCTTTTGCAGACGAAGTTTTGGCCCTTGCAATAACACACTCTTTTCTGTTGGTATCTTCAATAATTATGTGTGTGATGAGCTTTGGAAGTGACATCTGCTTATGTTTATGTTTTAACTATTGTTTGTAATCAATTCAAGATGGGGCAATTTCTCGATTAGAAGTTCTGAAACAAATTCATCAAGTAGAAGGACATTCTCTGTTTTGATATCTTCAAGCAACTTGTGGTATTATTCATTTGAGAGTTTATATCCTTATCTTCATTCATTTCCCAAAAGTGGTAGTTTTCAATGATGAACCTTTGTCTAACAACATATTCAGCAGTGTACTTGAGAATCAACAAATTTCAAATGTCTTTTGCTTTCTTATAAGAACAATACACATCGAACCAATCATTAGAAAGTGTACTAAGTAAAGTACGTCGACATACCTTGTTTGCATGAATCCAATCTTCAACATGTTTTGAATTTGAAAGGGGACTGGAGTCAGGTTTTGGAGATAAAAGGGCAGTAACAACTTTGTACATGTCTAAAAGGGTAGACACACATTTTTGTTAACGCCAAAAGTTCTGACTAGAGAATATCTCAATTTTTGACACATTCAGGAATGGTTTAGTGAAGACTGTTTGCATTTCGGAAACAATGTTTTGATTCTTTGGGATTGGGTTGTTGATGTCAGTCATAAGTCATTAAAATTGTTGTAAAACTGCTGACAATAATCACCAACAAAATTTTTTCGAGACATGTAGATCCATTGTCGTTAAGAACTTATATGCAGTGTGTTGTGCAAGTCTACTAGGATACAACAAAAACTTCTTGAAAATTTTTGAAGATATAGAACTAGCAAGAAATCTCTTTTTGGATAAGAGTAAAGCATAAGATAAAGAGGATAAGAGAAGAAAGAAGAACCAAGAGGAGAACCTCATGAAATAATATTTCTTTGAAAAGATAAGAGAAAACTTCTTTTTCTTTTTGTATGTTTATTAGAATGATCGAAGTACTTTATAGAGTTAGAAACATATTAGGAGCGGTCAAAGATCCAAGACTTGCGGACGACTCTACTCTTTACAGTTTTGACCAAAACCATTTAAAGAGAAACATTTTCCCGAGTCTTATGATAAAGAATTAACCACAAAGACAATGTTCATCAAGAAGCAAAGTTCATCCACTACAATCAAAACCGATATTTTTCAATATAAGCCACAAAATTCACAACATATTAAACGTACTAATTGATTTTTAAAAAGTGAATTTCTATTTGAAAATCATCATAAATGAAAAATAATTTAAAATATAGACTATCATACTGTTCACTCAAATACTCATTTTCAAATCCAATGAACTAAACTTCAGTAACAATCTTTTAGAACGAAAAATCGAAGATATAATGCTGTATAATATTTTGTATATACGGATCATCTTTGGCTTTCATTGACCAAATTGTAATATAAATTTTTTATTTTTACTGAAAAACTGTGATATAGAATAAATGTATTAACTTTTATAATTATTTCAAAGAAGTCAATGATTATTTTGTGATGCAAAAACTTACATTAACAATCCTTATTGAATTCAGGCTTACATAGTAACTTAATTCTTTTTAGGAATAATCGAACAATTTTTTTTCTCAAAAATATATCTATTTTAAAAAAACCCTCAAATAAACTCATCCCAATTTAATTTTCAAAATAAACTCATGTACTTCTCACGTAGGAATTCGGTCCACAAAAATCAAATTCTAAATCTATATGCCACCAAAGTAGATAAGAACATAATTCTCAAAGTACTCACCCTCGTGGCAGAAAATAGGCCAAAATTCAGTTTTCCAAAAATCAGATTCTTGCCTGATTTTTCAATTTTTTTTTATTTTGAAAATTAGAAAAAGCAAGTAAAGTCTGTTTTACATTAAGAATAGCCAAATTCTCAACGTATAATAATCAAATAGGTCCAGTTTGAGAATTACAGTGGAAATAACTTTATTACATCATTTCTTTTAAATGGATTTGTTTAAAAAAAAAATCACAATTGATATATTTTTTTCTGGAGTACCAGCACAATCTTTAAGAAAACCACTCTTCCATTACTTTGAAATACTGCAGATGGTTTTTCATTTATAAGAAAAAGAAATCAATTAGAAAAGAACAACGAAACCGTTCTGAAACTTACCAGGAACCACATCAATGATTAAAGTCAAAAAATCATCACCCGCATCCGATTCACCCAAACGTAAATTATTATAAGCTGGGTGAACTGAATCGTGTCGGTGACTGGAAATAATATGCTTTTTGTTCAGTTTGAATATTTAGTTAAAACGAACAAAGCATTTCTACGATAGTCCCCACAGAACTCCCCTCTTCCCGTTTTCTCATTTCATAAATTAACATATTAGCCCCAGACAAAAACGCAACATAGTATACATTTTTTCCAAGATCTTAGAAGTTAGGATTACAACTTCCTTTTCATCTGGACATCACATTCATAATATCAAACCAAATAAATCTAATCTGAAACTGGCGCCCGAAGGGGAATTTCCTTCAAAGAAAATTGTCACTATATCCTCAGCCATTAAAAAAAATGCAAGAGAACTCCAGCAGCTGAAATGGGGAACTACGTGGGGTACCACTCAAAAGGAGCTACGCCTGGGGGGTCTGTCCTCAGCAACATTCACCCTAATTGTCCTTCCGTCCAAAGTCTGAAATTACAAAACCACCATGTCAGAAAATCATCCAAAAACAAACTATAAAAGTAGCCAATTTACTATATTGTTTCACCCTGCCCTCAAACCACACACACTAGTGAACATAGCCCATTACAATCCTGTACCGTTCAGCTTTCCGCATATTTAATTACCAATGCATGAAACCATTGATAATTTAACAAAGAACTTGAGCAATACCTGACCATCAAGAGCAGTAACAGCATCATTCATTTCTGACTCATCCGACATTGTGACAAAGCCAAAGCCACGTGAACGACCACTCTCCCTGTCATAGACTACCCTAGCGCTCAAAACCTTACCATGCTCGCTGAAAACTTGCTCCAACCTGGTACCATCAACATCCCACGGCAAATTACCAACATAGACAGAAAAGGCAGGCTCAAAGTTACGACGAGGTCGGCGTTCAGGTTGAGCTCCTCTCGGAGAAGCCTTATTAACAGTCAACAGTCTTCCATCATAATCCTGTCAAAGATAATATGAATAAGATTCAAAGAACAACATACCAAAATTATTTAGAAATAAACATCAATGACAATATCCTCATTCTTTTTCCTGTGGGTGATACATTTTGACTTGTCAGAAGGATCACTTAGAAAAACTTATTCGCACAAAGCAACAAAGCTTTCATAGCAGCAAGAGATGTGACAAGAGCAAACTTAGAAAGGTTCTGTTGCATTTGATTCAGGGAAGAGTCATTGGCTAACAAACAAAAATACTACAAATAGTTGAATGGGAGTCCGAACTTCAAGATGTAACCATATATATTTATAACGAATTAAAATGACACAGGCACAAGCCACCTCATCTTTATGACACAAGTTGGGCAGCCACAAAAGAAGATTTGTGACGCATAGAGGAAACAGACACTTTAAATTGATCATAATCATATTGTTGCTCTTTAGCAATGGGGGTGCATGGAATGCTACAATAATCACACATAATATAATGCATATGGGTTTAATTCAAATCGTCCACACAGCCAGGTAACACCAGCCATTCTTTTTTTCTCCATTATTCCAATACACTTACACCATTGCAACACTTATATCACAACAACAAAAGAGTTCACAAGAGATAAAAACAAAAAGGAGTCAATACATAGCAAGACCCTTTCCTCACTGGTTAGTCAACAACCACATATAAAATAAACAAGCATTGAACGCGAAGTACTCAACAGAAAATCAAACCAAACTTTTCAATTCCAAGCTGCCTCATTTAACAACAGAATAAAAAACAAGTGATACGAACTTACATAGCTATTGAATTTCTCCACAGCTTTCTCAGCTTCTTCAACAGTACTCATCGTCACAAATCCAAATCCACGACTCCGGTCAGTGTCCCTGGCATAAATCACCTAAAATCACAAAGAAATGGTAACCACACGTTCATTGCACTCTTAAACCCTAAATAACATTAACAAAAACCGATATTGAAAATTGCGAGGGTAACAAGCCTCTCTCTTTCGAACCTCGGCGATTTCGACGACTCCGGCTTGTTCGAATAGCATGGCCAATTTCTGACTATCAACGTCGTAAGGCAAGTTCCCGACGAAGAGCTTGGCCTCTTCCGGTGGTTCCACGAAACCCTCATCTTCCACGCCTTCGCCCGCGACCTCCCAATCGAGGAGGCCACCCCCTTCTTGTTCTTCCTCTTGGTCCTGTAAGGTGGCGGCGTTGTCTTCTTGCTGGGCCCAATCAGAAGTTTGGGCGACGTGGGTAAGGACGGGGTAACGGTGGGTTCGTGCAGCGAGGGAGAGAGAGAGCGAGGGGGAGGAATTGAGGCATGAGAATTGGAGTGTAAGGGGTTTGGAAGGAGGTGAGAAAACGTGGGATTTGGTTATGTTGTGAAAGAGGGATGAGGGAGAAGAGAGGAGGCACGAATCGGCCATGGTGAGAGACTTGAACGCAGTGGCAGTGATAGACATGTAAGAAACGGTGAAGGGGTTGGAACAAGAGAAGAAGAACAACAAAAACAACAAGAGCGTCTGAGGATAAGAAAAACAGGGGAAGGGTTATGCTTTTAAAATATCATACACAAGCCGAAACCTCACAAGTATAACACATGTGGGCTTTTTTTTCATATGGGCCGCCCAAGTGGGAGAGTATTACTATCTCTATCCAATAACTATGGGACTTTTATTAGTAAGTATGACTTTCTCAAATACAGAGAGTTGCTCCTCCACCACCACCAATCGCTCCCTGCACCACTTCATGCCTAATTTGTCCTTCTATAAAATGGATGTCAACATCCGTTTCACCTTCAACGATGTTGACATCCGTTTACTTAAAAAAAAAAAATTCAACTAACGGATGTGGCACATTCTTATATATATATATATGTATAAAAAATATTTTAATTATTATTTAAATAATAATAAATAAATTAAAATTAATAATAATTATTTTATTAAATAAAATAAAATTAATTTATAAATAATTACATAATAATTTTAAAATAATTAAATAATATTTATATATTAATTTAAAATAAAAAAAATAAAAAAACTAAAAAGTTAAAAAAAAATTCAACGGATGTCGCCACATCCGTTTTAATATATATGTATAAAAAATATTTTAATTATTATTTAAATAACAATAAATAAATTAAAATTAATAATAATTATTTTATTAAATAAAATAAATTAATTTATAAATAATTAAGTAATAATTTTAAAATAATTAAATAATATTTATATATTAATTTAAAATAAAAAAAAATAAAAAAACTAAAAACTTAAAAAAAAAAACTCAACGGATATCGCCACATCCGTTTTAATATATATGTATAAAAAATATTTTAATTATTATTTAAATAATAATAAATAAATTAAAATTAATAATAATTATTTTATTAAATAAAATAAAATTAATTTATAAATAATTAAGTAATAATTTTAAAATAATTAAATAATATTTATATATTAATTTAAAATAAAAAAACTAAAAACTTAAAAAAAAATATTCAACGTGATACATCCGTTTTAATATATATGTATAAAAAATATTTTAATTATTATTTAAATAATAATACATAAATTAAATTAATAATAATTATTTTATTAAATTAAATTAAATTAAATTATAAATTATTAAGTAATAATTTTAAAAAAATTAAATAATATTTATATATTAATTTAAAATACAATAAATTAAAAAACTATAAAAAAAAAGAAAAAAAGAAACTCAACGGATGTTGACATCTGTTGAATATAAAAAAAGAGATAGGGGTGTAGGATATTTTAAAATATAAAGAATAGTTTTGAAATTTATAAAAAATGTGGTGGTGCAGGAAGCAAAGTGGGGTGGTGTAGGGAGTAACTCTCTCTCAAATAACATCCAAATCTCATTTTTTTTTATTGATATTAAATGGGAAGAATTGTGATGAGTGGCTTGTGAGAATATAGGTCGTTATTGGTCTTTATGAAACTATTAAAATAGTGAAGGATGGATTATTTTTAATAAAGAAATAAAGTTGTATCTAAGAAAATAATAATAATAGAATAAGGTTTATATAACATCCAATGTGTAGTAGATATTGTGAAAATTTTAAGAGGTTAGCGCAACTAGAGAAATATTGGACATTTTGCACAACACATTCGAAAGGTAAGAAGAATAAGAAAGTTATATATCTAAGAAAAAAAATAATAGAATAAGGTGTCTTTAACATCTAATGTTTAGATCTCGTGAAAACCTCAAAGTTCAACACGATTAGAAAAATATGAAACATTTTACAAAACACATTGAAAAGTTAGAAAGAATAACAAAAGTGAATTTGTAGTATCTTAGAAGACGAATAATGGCCATGCTTGACCAAGATTCCATGGAATATTATGTCAAACAAATGTAGTCAATAATGAATTAATGAAAACTTGTGATGAATCAAACTTGTAGGTAACATAATCTTATCAATAGAAGGCATGGTAAACATAGTGATATAAATAAAGAATGGCAAGGCAAGTCTCATTTAAAATGTGTTGTTTATGCTTAGAATGAAGTGTAATATGATGAGTGTTGGGAATTTGTAGAGAAAAATATTCTTAGTCAAAAAAAATAAATTATTTACCTTCTAAAGTTATTTGAAGATTAAAGATTGAAGTAAGCTTGATTAAGGTGATTTCATGTTCCCAATCACTTGGATTTGATTATGGACGTGTTGAAGATTTGATATTGTAGTTAATTAGTGTTTGAGTTGTAATTGTGGTGTTACATGTATTTTAAGCAAATTTTCATTCTTTAATCTTTGTTGGTTTTAATTAAAATGTATTTAAGAATTGTTTAGAACTTTCATTTAAATTTGAAATGTTAAAGCTACCCAACTTGACAGCTATGTTTCTTAATCATTTAAAATACAAATTAACTCAAAGTTTACCAATGATGAAACCTTTCAAAATGTTGAGTAAGATTTCATGTGTTAAAGCAAAGTTCAAGCTCTTAGTTTCTCTTTAAGTTTTTGCCACGTTCAAAGCATGAATATGTATTAAAAAATTATTTTATATTTGGTTATATATAAAATAACTATAAAAAATTCATTAAAACTGAAGTTATCATAGACGACAACTTTAGTGGAATTTAAAGTCACCAATCAGTGTTGACAACATCTTCTAAACTGAAAATTGTTACCATTTATAACGACTTAGTTCAAAATATTTGAAAAAAAATCGTTAAAACATATAATGATTTCACATTTTAGGATCCATACAACTTATGCGATTTTAATTTAGAAGTACTTAGGACTCCCATATAACTTATTATTGCAGTATAATTTTTAAGTCAATCGTCCAGTAAATAATGGACAAACTTCCAATTCGTGTTAAAAAACCTACAAATGTTACATAGAGAGTGAGAACATTTCAATTTACACTAATATTTAAAAAATATATATATACTTTGACACACATAATTTTTTAATTCATTTAACATTATTCATCTTTACTTTTTACTTTCTTAAAAAAAGAAAAATGATGGTTTCACACACTTAAATTTTTTATATTTATTTGACACTATTCTTTACTATCTTTTATTCTCTCTTCTCTTGAAAAATACAAAAGTTCACACTTTTAAAACCATTTTATCTCTGTCAAATAGATGTAAAAATATGTCATGATACCATTTTTCTTGAAAAAACTACAAAATTTTATTCTTTTAAAACTATTTTACCCTTGTTAAATGTGTTAAATGAATGTGAAGGTGTTATATTACCTTTACTCTATTTTGAATTGTATAACACCAAAATTAAGCAACTCCTTTTTTTCTTACAACAAAATTCCGTATATGGTTACTTCCAGTTTTAGGTGAGTGAAATATGTCTCTGAAGAGGAATAGGAATACATTTACTTTGTGACTCTATATAGCCAACTCAGTATACAAATTCTATATCCCTTGAATTGCCTTCACCATCAAGCTTAAACGTCAATAATCCATCTTCAGGGTTGTAGGAAAACTCCTCCTCCTTCATGTCCACTACACAAAGCTTTGGTCTAACGTTGGAGTAGGCTCCAAAACGGCCACCACCTCTGCCTTTGACTTTTATTATGCACTGTGCAACATCCATGTTGCAGTGCAAGGCCTCTACTGCTCCTCCCGAATTGTACATGTCAAGCAATCCTATTGGTGCAAAGTGCACATTATGACCAAACACCTGTTTAGACACACATGAACACTCTTTCTCATTAGAGACTTAGTAAAGATGGTTTTTCACAAAATGTAGGTTGCAAAGTAGGCCTATTGAGTACTTACCCTTATTGGAGATACTGTATATATTTCACATTGAAGTGTATCCAGGGACACTTCAAGTTTTCCTCTCAGAGAAACCATGGAAAGCAAGCCTAAAGTATTGTACAGTAGTTAGTTTTGGCATATTTACAGAGGAATGAATGTGTGTTAGGTTCTAAAAGGAAATGAAATGTGATTAATTGATGCAGGAGTTTTCACCTGCATTGAAGGCATATACTATGCAATTTCCACTCCAATTTTCTCCTGCAACTTCTTCAAGAAATTCAACGTCAAGGGGTCTCAGTTTCCCTGAAATGGTTATGTGAAAAGGTTCTGCTTCCAGCGATTTCAGTGGCCAGCTTCCTGCTCCTTGGCAATTGAAAACGCCTACCACCCCGGTCAGTGCATTCAAGTTCCAAATTTTCAGCAAACTGCAAAATAGTGAGTAGGGATATGCGTGTTCACTGCTCAGTAAAGAATGAAAGCGAAGCAGAAAATTCTTGAGAGACAGATAGTAACATGTTACTTACCTCTTACCATCCATCACTGGGTCTTCAAATAAACAATCTCGAGTAGGACGGCCAGCAAACCTTGCTCTCAAGACGGATCCATTAGGTAGCACTAGCTTTTTGAGGATTTTAAAATCATGATTGCCAGGTTTGTCACTGTAGTGCAACAAATTTGATAAGTAATTTTTTTCAAACTTTTTATATGGTTAAGAAATTGGTTTCGAAGGGGGAGCTAGACTTTAATATGATTTGATGCCTTACCTTACATATACTGCACAGCCACCAATTGCTCTTGCTGCAGCATGGAACTCCGCTGTCTCGTGCTTGCTCTGAAATAGAATCATTAATAAATCATATCAAGCGAGTCATTAATATGTTCATTCATGAAAGATTTGGACAAGCAATGAGACAGGAATATTACATGGAACATGTCCCAGTCTGGCACAAATATCTCTCCCAGAAGAAGGCTGTTAAACGCGACAGAGGCAACGTGTAAGGTTTGATATGTTGGTTCTCTTGGCATGAAATCCTCAGATGCTCTTGCTACTGCGCTCTTCTTTGAACTGAAAATTGTGAATGTAAAATAACTAGTCAGAAAAGGGATTCAAACAAAATTTTGGATTGTACTTGCCTCTAATTAGATAGGATGCAAACCTGTATATTGAATCCGAGTTGTGACACATGCAGCAAATAAGGTTGTTATCCTTAAAGTTCCTTGTTACAGATTCCTCTAATGCTTCTTGATACCGTTTGGTCAATGAAACACGACCACCGTACCCAGAACCCAACGTTTCTATCAAATTTTGGACGTCTACTTTGACTCCATCCACACCACAGCTGACAAGGTAACTGTGGTAGTCATTGTAAAAGTCATACAGATTTTCTGGGTCAATGATTCCCACTCCATATTTTTCCAGGCTGTCCATGGCTATATCTCTAAGGTTCCCTGTGGCACCCGGTGACTGAATTGGATATGCAAGCTTTGGATTATATTTCTTCATTGTATTTGATGATGGGAGTACACCTCCCCAATAACCAGCTAAAGCATGCCACATGTAAACGTATCTAAAGGTATACAATTGTATTCATGGTCAGTTCTTAAGTTTCAATGTAATCATAGCATGGTATCTTTATGGGATCAGACAGCTTACTTTACATTCATATTATGTTTGATATAGTCAACAAAATCGTGGAGATTGCTGCAAGAATTGTCAGAATCTGAATAGATGAACTTTTTGTTTTCTTTGATGTCTGCTAGTCTAGTTGCGAACCTAACAGTTCAAAAAAGACGTGAACAAATGACTAAGAAAATGGAGGAGAAAACGTGCGGCCTCGACTGAAAAGAGAACTTACTGGGTTCCCTCGATCACTGCTTCACCTTCTTTGTGAAACGTATTGAGGATCTCTTGCCATCCATCATCAATGATGATAAACTTTGGCGAACAACCTCCATCTGAGAAACTGTTTGATAAAAGGAAAAATCCTCAGTCATCGATATCTCCAAAATTTTCTGGCCATCTATCAATAGGTGTACTCAGTTAAAAAAGTAGTACGTATGTAGTATACCTCTGAAGGCCCTCTTTTATTCCTTGTGGATTCACTTCAGTGTAAAAAGCATCCCAAGTGCACCATCCAAACCAGTCAAGATGTGCAGGGATCCTCTTGTTTTCGAGATGACAGAAAGTCCCTTTGTGTTTCTCCAATATCCTATGTCATGGTAAATATAAAATTAACATTTCCTGACTTCTTTTCTAAGCAAATGAGCAGATAGAGACTAAGGACATTCTAGAACAAGAAGCATACTTGATTGAATCCCTGATTAACTCAAATGGATTGTCCCCTGAATTTACAAATACTGATTCTAGTGATTGGCAAGTTTGAACATTGGCATCTCCTGCAGCATTAAAAATCTAAAGTCATACTCATTACTTTTAAATATCCGAGCTGAGGATGATAATAACGGGAAGGAAATGAAATAGTGAAAACTGAATTAACTACCACTTTCAATGCAAAACTGGAGCTGATTCGATTGAGTTCCTTGTAAAGTTGCGCGAAACTGTCCATCCAAAACAGGCAAGAAGAGAATGTAGCAATTTTTATCCGTAGCTGGCTCTTCACAGTCAGAAGAAGGCTCATCCTCAAGTGCTGATTCTTCATTTGCTAGCAGGAGCAGCAATTGAGTTTCCATTGGAACATCACTGGCAGACCTCCCTAGACGCGGTATCATCCACCAGATTTTTACTCTGAACAAAGATAGCAACTTATATCCCCTGCATTTTTTTTATTTCCACAGTAAGTTTCAGTAAACAACTCTCAGACTTTGGTGCAGATTTTTCATGTATTAACTAATAATACACAATCATAATATATCAGAACTTATTAACGAACAATCAGAACTAAAATTACCAAAAAGAAGAAAAAAAAAGCCAACAAATTATACACACAAACATAATCTCTTCTGATAAATTTAGACTTTGCTAGTTTATAAAATTATTGAAAATCAGTAACACTCAACGAGGTGTATAACACGTCAACATAATCATAGACGTTTAATACAAATGTAGAAACTTCTGGTGAAGGTGAGAAAGCCAAGCAAAGAAAAAGGCGAATAAAAGCAGAGACTCACTGAAGAATTCCAAGATCAAAAACATGACGAGAACTTGAAACGGTTAAAGTTGCACCCAAGAACGCGGACTCTGTTCCAACCGGAGAAACAACAACGTTTCCGGGGACATGGGACAAAACGGTCTTTCCCCTCACCGTAAGACACCCGTCCTTCACAGTTGGCGCCGCCGTCACAGTCATGTTGACACACAGAGGTTAAAGAGGAGTGATAACTTGATCAGATAGCAGAAACAGCAGAAAGTATACGAAGCAGAAAGTAACGAAGTTTGAGAATGCGAATGAGTTGAATGAAAGAGGTTGGAATTTGAAGTAGTAAGGTTTGGCAACAATTTATGGTAAGTTGCAGAGTGGTGCTGTGTACGAAATTTTATCCATTTCAGACATCATATGTTTGACAGAGAGGAACAGCTAAGTTCCTATGAATGAAATATCTTGTTTTCTTTCGAACGTCGAAAACTTGAAAATTACCACAAGTTGCAATTTCAAGGTCGGTCCTTAACAACTCAGCCTTTGTCTAATCTGCCTCGTCAACGATGAGTCAGCTTAATCTACAAAAACTAAATATATTTTTATTATGTTAAATAATAAAGTGGATTGAATCGAGAAATTTTTATACGTAGAAATTAAAAAATATGATTAAATGAGCATTGAAATCTTTTAAATAAGCTTTATAATTATTTTCCAATGTGAATATTGTAAGGACATGCACCCCTGCACCTATCGATGCATCAATGTATGCATATTATAAAGACCTGCACCCCTGCACCTAAAACTTATCTCTTGATCTCACTCCTTGGAAAGACCGACTTATATTTCCTCATTCTCTCGTTCCTCTCTTCTTCTCACGATTTTACTATCAAATTGTAAACAACCATTTAAGATATGAAAAACTAGTAAAGAATTATAATGATTATTCTTTTTAAATTTATGACGGACACGATAAAGTTGTGGTAAGTGTCGACGGTATTAAAATACATTGTATAGTAATTTGATTATGCTATTGTTGTTCGATTGATACATTAAATTGGTCTCATATACACTCAATGTACCAATTTAATAATGTAAGACGTGACCCTTGCTGAGCATCCATCATTTTTTAGGTTGTCTTTCATACAAAATTTTCAAAATGGAATAGTATAAAGAAAATAATAATTTTTATACATCAATGACCAACTCTTTTCAAACTTACATCATGCGACATTCCACTTTCTCCACCACTTAACAAATTTTCAATGTGTAAATAGTAAAAAGCAATAACATAGTCGATACAAAAGCCAAACATGTGAATTATGAAAGAAGCACATTACATCATCTTTATCCACCATTTCAATTGCAACTTTTTTTCCCTCTCATTCTATTTATCTTAATTACACCTTAGAACATGATTTTTTTAAGAAAGTAGTCAAATCATTGAAAGTGAGGGAAGTTAACTTTTTTATGTTCATGCTTTATTGTTTACTTGTTTTATCTTTGTGTATACTTGTTCTTTTGTAAATGATAAACTTAAGACAGTAGTATTTGTAAGGAAAATTATTTGGATTGTAATAATTATCTATTTTACTTTAAGTGATAAATTGATTCTTTGTTAATTGAATTTTTATGTTAACTTGAATCATGATTATTAGATTGTTTTGTTCAATTTTTGAATTGTTCTTTAAGTGGGAGAGTTAAACAAAGTTGATTAATTATTTTTTTGTATAATATAGTGCAAGAGAAACTATATTTTTCACAAATGTATTGATATTATTAACATAAAATTATTAGTGATAATGATTTTACCACATAAAAAATAATTTTAATATTTACAAATATTATCACAAGTATAATAACAATAATTAAAATATTAATAACAATTAAGTTATCATAAAAAATATTAATAGTGATTAATTTATAATTTTAACAGTAAATTTTTTTACGCTAAGATTAGTTTTCATTATAATGAAAACAATCTAGGTTTAAATTATTAGGGGTAGTTAAAAAATATTTCTTTTATTTTTTTTTTACCTTAATGGGTACACCTGATGAGAATATGGAACCTGGTTATATTTTGTAAAGATCTTTTTAAGCAGATTGAATATAAATAATTAGATATTTGATAATAGTTATTTTTAATATATAATTTTAAGTTACACTATCATAAAATCTCATAAAAAATAAACATTAAATTATAATTAATACAAATATAATCTATTTTTAAAAAAAAATTCATTTTGTTTTATTCTTATGTGTTTTAGTTAAAGTAAAATTAAAAATAAAATATATTACAAATATTTAGTTAAAGTAAAAAGTTTTCTCATACCTAAACACTAGTGCAGAAAGGGCTTTAGACGTTTGTTATTTTGGCCTTTTGACGTCCGACATGCACCCGACGTCTTTGTGGGTGACGTTAACCAAACGTCTGCTGTGCAAGGTCGGACGTCTATATAGACGTCTGTTCCGACATAACAGACGTCTATATAGACATCCGTTTGTGTCGGAACAGACGTCTATATGGCTGAACGGGTTATTTAGGGTTACGGGGTTTGGACGTCTATTTGTGCACTGCCAGACGTCTAAGGGTCACTCAATGAAAATAATAATAACACGTCAAAAACATGCATACACAAAACGCTATCAAAAAATTATTAACGAAGAAACTAATCTGAAGAGCAGATTTAAAATGAAAATGGAGGGAAATGGAGGAGTGCACGACCTAAAACGTAGGCCAAAAAACGCCGCCCAAGAACACGGAACAAACTGCACCAAAACGCACCGAAAACGATTTTTAATCGGTCCAAATGAAAGATATTTCATTACTGAACAATTTAATCGGAATAAAAGTAAGATTAAATGGTCCAAAACAGATACAAACCAACCTGGAAATGCAAGGCGCAGAGGGAACTCTCACGGAAGCGCGTAACTCCTCGCGAGTTCGCGTTTTGGTATATATGTCCTTCTTTTAAACGTCTTTTAAACGTCTTTTAAACGTCCGTTCTTGAGGGGATCGGACGTCTATAATATTATAGACGTCTGGCCCCCTCCAGAACGGACGTTCAAAAGGCTGAAGCAATCAACTCTTCAACTCCCCCCATCAGCCTTTTGAACGTCCGTTCTGGAGGGGGCCGGACGTCTACAAGCTGAAACAATCAACTCTTCAACTCCCCCCGTCAGTCTCTTGAACGTCCGTTCTGGAGGGGGCCGAACGTCTACAAGCTGAAGCAATCAACTCTTCAACTCCCCCGTCAGTCTCTTGAACGTCCGTTCTAGAGGAGGCTGGACGTCTACAATATTATAGCCTCCAGAACGGACGTTCAAGAGACTGACGGGGGAGTTGAAGAGTTGATTGCTTCAGCTTGTAGACGTCCGGCCCCCTCCAGAATGGACGTTCAAAAGGCTGACGGGTTCAACTACCCTGTCAGCCTCTTGAACGTCCGTTCTGGAGGGGGACGGAAGTCTATAATATTGTAGACGTCCGGGCCCCTCCAGAACGGACAAAAGGCTGAAGATCAACTCTTCAACTCCCCCCGTCAGCCTATTGAACGTTCGTTCTGGAGGGGGACGGACGTCTATATAGACGTCTGGCCCCCTCCAGAACGGACGTTCAATAGGCTGAAGCAATCAACTCTTCAACCCCCCGTCAGCCTTTTGAACGTCCGTTAGAGAGGGCCGGACGTCTATAATATTATAGACGTCTGGCCCCCTCCAGAACGGACGTCTCCACACTCAATTATTTACATTTATGCCACTGGTCAATTATTTACGTTGGGATTTTGGTGGACCGACGTCTATTGGGGGACGTTAAAGATCAATTTTGTACTGGTGAAAATAGTAATCATGTTGTCTTAGAGAGAGTATTACTCGACTCTAGGAAGAGCACCAAAATATTCTTAAATTGCCAAAATAACCTTCATAAAACCATATATTTTCTATAGGTTCATCGGTGTATATGGAAGTCTTTAGTTCACGGATACTTAGCCTATGGTCTGTGTTGTCATGATCTTGGCATAAGGGTTTCGGTTTCAGAGCTAGAGTACTTACTTTTATGTTCAAGTAAGTGTATGTGGATTGCAGTTAATATTCTAAAATGACAATAGTATCGATGGTCCTTGGGGTAACCATTTACTTATACTATTTTTTAATGGGTTTTTACCTTCACCATAAGTGAGGTGATTAGTTTTAAGTGGTCATTATTGCTTAATTAGCTATGAATTCATCACTTGTATGATTACGCCGGAATAGTTTTAAGTTAACATATCTTGGCCTTGCATGTAATTATGGGCTGGTGATCGTCTTTGTTGGTCTCGGTACCTGAACTGAGTTGTCGGCCTAAACATTCATGGATGGTCAGGACTGTATAATATATTAACCTTCTCAGTTGATGCCAATCCTAGGTAGTCTTGATCTCTTACTACGTTGATTTGTGCCTAGACATTTTCAGTTGTCGGGATCATACAATTAAGTTATTTTTGAAAATAATTAGCTATAAGTTACTCTTTATTGATATATCATAATCAACGAAAAATATGAACGTTAAGATTTTTAGTATAGCAATATTTAGCTTGCTAACACATGTTCTTTGAATTTCTGATCGCATATGGCAATACATTTTGAGCTGAAGACGAAGAGAACGTTCATTATCCGAAATAAAAAAGTATGCTCTGTGTATATAACCTTCAAATTATTTTTGCTGGCATACAATTTGATTCAGGAGCTTCTAATCCATGCAGAATTTAACTATAGTTTTTTTGGTTACATAAATTAGCTTTCCTTTCAGGTTTCTCCCTTAAGAAAATCTCTTCTTTAATTACTACTCTGGGACTGAATTATTGAACCAAGACAGGCTTAGGCGTGTCCAAAGTGAACCCACTGAGACATGCTTGGAATTCCACCATTAACAACCGTGAGCATGTAGTAACCAGAAGGTGCAACAAGGGATGATGGTGGGGCTTCCAAGACTGCAAGCACCCACCCATCACCACTTCTCTGCAAGCTCCTGCACCTCAGCTTCAGCATCCTCTGATTCATGGCAAAAGAATGAGTGGTAAATGGTGGTGCATAGGCACTGAACTCCATCTCATTGTTAGGCCTCCTCATTAAGAAGAACCTAACTCTAAACTCTTTCCCATACTCAATTGCATGGTTGGCACCACCATATTCTATGGTCAAGTTATTAGGCCTCAAGCTATGGTACCTCCTTTCCATATAGTGTGGAACAAATGCTTGAAGTCTTAGTTCAGTTGGGTATGCCACATTGTGAAAAATGTACCTCCCATGAGGGTTACTACCCGCAACCAAGACCCTCCCATCAGGAAGAAGAGTTGCTGATGAGTGATACATTCTTGCTATCTTGGTGGACATAAGGACTCTGAACCTTGCTCCAAGTCTTTTGTTGGGGCTGTAGAGAAAAGGTTCAAGAGAAGCGTTTCTAGCATTGTCATATCCCGCAGACCCTCGTTCAGCACCATTTATGATTAGGATGTCACCTTTAGGGAGAATCACCATGTCATTTAAGAGACGTGGCTTGGGCATGTGCTCCATATTCCACTTGTTCCTCTCTCCTGTGATCACCATTCTTCCACATGATCTTAACCCTTCCAAGAATCTTCGCCTAGCGGCAGCTGTAAAGGCTCCAGTGGATGAGCCACCACACACCATAACTTCCACCTTTTGGAAGTTGTCTCTGTGGTCCAATGGGAGTATCACAGATGAGCCTGAGCTTGGATAGTTTCTCGACCCTTCTCCTGGAATCCGAGGGAAGGTCTTGATCACTCTGTTTCTTCTCAAGTTGAGTAGGATGGAATCGCGGTTGGCGAAAATGAACAAGTTTCCGTCTGATGAAAGGTGGAGAAAGGGGTATAGGTTGTTCCCTCCTTCATTCCTGTCATCGGTTTGGTGCAAAAATGGAAGGTCAAAGGATTTTTCTCCACGACTAATTTTTGGCACAAATTCATATGTGAAAGTTCTTCTTCCACCAACAACCACCACCCTATCATGTTCTGGTAGTAGCTGACTAGAAGCATACCACCTCATATCAGATAGTGTTTTCTTTGATTGTATCCAGTTACATTGGTCATTCCCACAGGGCCTAAAGAATCTGACACGTTTGGCACCTTTTTCATTTCCACCTACTTGTAAAAGAGTACCATTGCTCAGGAATGAACCAGAGGAACACCAAGGATCAGTGTCAATTCTCAGAGGCCTCACTTTATTGGTACTAATGTCATACTCTACAGAATGAGCATAGCATGTGGAGTCCATCATATCATGCCTGCTTCTGCTGCACGTGCTTCCATGGAAGCGTCTGCGAAGTTTGTAACGAGAAGGGCCAGCTCCAGTTTGATCGAACATTACGACTGTGTTTTTGTAGGTTAAAGCCAGATGCATGCCAACCACGCCAGTGCTGTTAAGGAGAAGTTGCCACTGCCCTTTTCTCCCCTCAGACGGTCTCACATTGGCACCATCGCTGAATCCAACACAAATCAAGAAAAATAGGATTGTGATCATGATTTTACTGCATGATATGAAGAACATTGTTGAAGGTGATGCTTATTAGATTCGAAGGGAGTGTCCTTTTGTAGTTCTACGTTTTGCTTGGAGCCTACATACTAGGCATTCATGCACTTCAAATGGTGCAATCATTCTGGCTAAAGTTCAGTGAATCTTGAAATAACACTTTTGTATGCATCACAATCTTTCCGTATGATATTTTTTTAAAGAGAGATAATATGGTAATTGTTCTTTAAAATATATAAAGAGAAGGACATCTTAATATCTTCTATTATTTTAGAAAGAGAAATGATATTTTTACACGTAAATTTTTTTATATTAGTTTAAAATTACAGTTTTTTTATTTTATTTATTTATTTTTTAATTAACATTACTTTTTTTAAGAAATATAAAAATTTATCTTATTTTTTATGTAAGAAGTGGATTTTAAGTCTAACTTAACCTTACAAAACCGGCTTTGTAAGATGAGGTTTATATTCACTTATATATATTATAAATTGACTTTATCTCTAGTCGATGTGGAACTTTCAACATCGTCTAAAAACCCTAATGATGAAACTTTTGTTGCTAGTCTTTTAGGGTTTGCAGAGGTTGGCGACACATGGGGCCGATCTGACTGGTGTGTAGCCAAGAAGAAATACATTTTTGATAAAAGAAGTGTTGACATGGAAGTGTGTAGCACTCAACATTGAGATCGAATTCATCCAAGCATATGCAACAACAACAACACTTAGTCTGTAACACTGTAGATTTCTTCAACGTGTCAATGGGTTTTTCGACTCTTGGAACTGTTCTTAAAGGATATTGTGTTGTTGCATGTGTAACATCCCGTAATCTCACACTTGACAATTCATAATTTATATATTGTAGCATTACATTTAAGGTAACATCCCTTAATCTCACACTTGATAATTTATAGTTGATATATATATATATATATATATATATATATATATATATATATATATATATATGTTTTAAACTCAGATTTCAACTATAAACTCATAAATATAACTCGAATTCTTCTAATTTATTCTTCTATCTCTTTCTTCATTGGCACTAAATCAGACGACATTCCTCCATCAGCTCCCGTATAACGAATTATACGATCATCGCACATACACAAACACAAACAAGTAGGGTGAGCTAACATACAACCAATCATTTATAAAACATGCATAATTACTTTGATACACTCAACAAACCTCATATAATAATTATGTCAGACACCCTCATACCATCATACAACAATTGCATCATAGATACTCATACCATCATACAACAATCGCATCATAGATACTCATCCATTACTTTGATATACTCAACAAACCTCATATAATAATTATGTCAAATACCCTCATACCATCATACAACAATCGCATCATAGATACTCATACCATCATACAACAATCGCATCATAGATACTCATCACACAATACCACAATTACTAATAGACATTCATCCCACAATACTTAATAGACACTCGTTCCACAATACTCAATAGACACTCATTCCACAATACTCAATAGACACTCATTCCACAATACCCGATAGACACTCATTCCGATGATATGTTGATGAGCGGTCACGGGAGGTTATGCACTTGTGATGACTTCTACTTCCTCTTAAAAATACACTTCCAAAATACTACATACCATCCACAAGGTTAGTCCTCAACACTATGTCCAAAACTGGCACATAGACCAGGACCTCCTGCCCTCTCACCACATAATTCATCCTTCTCTACTTAAGACTGGATGATTATTAGAGTATCAGGATAACCTCCAACTACAGGACCCTCAACATCAACATATACACAAATACCATATCATTATTGAATCTCTCCGCGAGACTCATACCATACTCATATTCCTCAACTCACATTATACCCTTACAAAATCTCCCCATAATACTCATATCATGTTCAGATGCATAAATTCAAATCCAATATAATAAAATCCAATCATCGCAAAAATCATACAAAATGAATATATCACAATAAATTAACAATACTAAAATATCACCATAAATGGTCACTAGAGAAGAATCAAATGTTTGACGAATCAAACTCACCATAAACGCCAGTACATATGACTAGTCACAACTTACTGGATTTGACCAGGGCTGCTCTATGATCAGGGATGTACCAACTCCGGTTTTTAAGATTCCTCTATCCTACCATCACAATTATAATTCATAATTCCATATCTACCACAATAACATGAATTCATCAGAAATTTTCATTCCAACAAGATATATTGCACAATAATTTAACAGTACATAATCTGTTCAACAAGATTTAAGTTAAAAACTTGTCGAGTAGACTTCCAGGAAAGAGAGGTGCGTCACAATGGACAACTTAAGTACCAAGTCTTTCCTTAGCCAAAGTGTTCCTCAACTAGTTTTAACAAATTTCTTATTTACAGATTCAAAACAACAACATATAATATTAGCACAGAAATTCACTATAGATAGATATACAGTAAGCACCTATGTTTTTCATTAACAGTATTCACACAGAATTTCAAGACATGAATAGTAATAAAACAATACTAAATCATAATATAAAAGCTTAGAAAGGTTAGCTCCCCTACCTCTATTACAGACTTAATCTCTTGCTCAGAATTTATTTCTCCGAAAACCCTCCAAAATCTCTACTCTTCTTGCAACTAAAAATTTCTTCCTAACTCTTTCTTTCCTATTTCTCAAGCTTTCTCACTTGTTTCTTCCTCTCTTTGTGCAGAATAGTCTCCCCTCTCATTGCTATTTATAGTCCAAAAATTTTACTATTCACCAATTTTTTAATATTATTTATTATTTTAATATTATTTTATTATATTAATATTTTAATCACCACTTAACATATTGGATCCCTCAATAATGCCTTCAAATCTGAGTACTTTATCCACTATCAATATTTTTAATTTTTTTTATATATATTTTTTTATTATTATTTTTAACAAAAAGGTAGAAGAGAGTTTGAACACATGTTCTTGAAATCATCACAATTTTCTACCAATTAAGCTAGCAAAATTTCTTATTTAGCTTTCCACATTTTATTTTTTACATATATTTATTATATTTTTCATTCACAAAGAAATCTAGTAATAAAATTGTTACTATTAAGGTAAATATTTTTCATGGGTCTTACAGCATGCATGCTACTATCAGTAACATTGATTACAATCCACATAGGAATTTATGGGGATTGAGATTTCGAAGAAGAAGCAGCATGATAATCAATGTTGAAGATTCCTCGAATTTCATCAGCAGCCATATTTACTAATGTTTCAATAATGTCAGTGTCAAAGAGTTTGAGCGATGACAATGGCGATAATGGTGAAGACAGTGGCGATAACAGTGTTCGCAAGAAATTTGGACCCTCTTGGAGAAAGGTTTGGCTCCTTATAAGAGTATAAGGAGGACCTTGTAGTTGAAGTAGAAAAAATTGAAAAAAAAAACTCTCATGGTGAGTTCGAAAATAGCTACAGGCATGAGAGTATCGAGCTCACTGCCCATGATGGATATGTTGTAAAAATGATGATTCATCCCAAACATTTTTTAGTGAAAAAACTATTGAAAGAAAAAATTAGTGAAAAACTATATATGAGATTAATCTCCCTTGTGTTGAATATACACATAGGGTCCTCTATTTATAATAGAAGAAATATGGGTTAAGCCCAAAATACAAATAAGAAATATTAACAAACTAACTAAAGATAAAAGATAAATATAAAATAAATATAATATATCAAACATTTCAGAAATATAAAAATTTATTTTATCATTTTATTTTTCGTAATGTGTGATATTATCTTACCTTTAAAATTTTTTTATATTTTAAATAGTGATATGGAAAGGCAGCAAGATTCTCATTTTGATTTTCGCTCTCTCTCTTCCATATTTATTTTACGTTCTCTCTCTTTCATTTTCATTTTGGTTCTCTTCTTCTGTAACACCCAAATATTTTAAAGGGTATTACTAATAGTAGAGACTAAATTAATTTGATATCTCGTATAAACAATCAAAATTTATTTCAATTACTCCAAAGTACAATACCAAACATACAAACTTTAAACAAAATAGTCTTCACCATTGAAATTTCAACTTATAAGTTTTACACAACATAATCTTCCCAATACAAATTTATTTTTTTTTACAAAAATCCCTGAAAGTTTTTCCCCGCATCTCTCTCATCTCTAAGCTTTTTCAACCGCATCTGCAACATTATCTAATCACATATAACATGAGTTATATGATCATAGTACAAACAAATAAGGGTAAGCCAACCATATCATAAAATCATTAAACTTGAAATAAAAATATTATAATCATGTATTTTTGCAATTGATAAAATATCATTATTCTGATGTCATTAATTCATCATTATCAAAATCATCTTTCTCATTTCCATAAATCTTACAAGTGTACCATGCTTACTCATGAAGCCTTATGGTCAGACCGCTCTTTGCCTGCTTCCTTAAGCCTCACTTATATACTATGTCTTACTTTCTGAAGCCTTATAGTCAGACCCCTCTCTGCCTGCTTTTATAAACCTCAGGTATTACTTTGTTCATACCAAACTCTCATGGTATAACTCGAACATACTACTCCCGGTAGTAACATCATTTCATAAGTAATGATTTCTCATATCCACCCCAACATTTCATAAAACCAACAATTCATACCCTCTTATCCACCTAACTCAATCATGTTCATTCTTTAATCATGAATTCATAATAACCCGTTTTGGTATCAATAAATTAAACATTTTGCCAAATATCATGCTTCATATTATAAACTCATTTTGCCCATAACGAGTATAACTCAACGTATTTTCACCAAACAAAGATCATGGATCAACCAAAATATATCAACACATCTTAGGAACTACATATTAAAGTCTGGGCTCAATGTAATAAAATATATATGAAATTTTTACCATGATAATATTATGCATCTACAATCAACTTGTTTTATTTTATTTTCATCCTAGTGTAGATTTTTCTTTACTCAAATTGGTCACCGGAGAGGACCCAGATGTCTGAACGCATCAGACTCACCTTCGACGCCAACACATATGACTAGTCACAACTGACTGGACCAGGCCAGGGCTGCTCTATGATCAGGGATGTGCCAACTCAGGTTTTTAAGGTTCCTCTATCCTACCAACAAAGAAAGGCCCTCAATAATTAACAATTGATTTATTTAAATTATCTACCATGTTCTCTTATGCTCTAAATTTAAAATGCCAAATTTTAATGTGTTCACTTCCTCTCATAGCAACCTCAAACAATATTTGTACATCTATTTAATACCCATATATAAGCTATTTCAGAACCCTTACTTCAGACCTTCCAACAAGATCAATTTCAGCCAACAAACTCATTCAGAACAGATTAAATTCATCACATCACAACATGTACAATTTCACAGTTTCAGTTATCATACCCAATATAATAAAAGTCATAAAATAGTTTCACAAGAGCACACCAGTTCAACATTCATATGCAAATATTTTATAAAATAAATTCATACAAAAATAATTAGCTCCCATTACCATCAAAATAATATTAATATAAAAATTTAGGGGAATCAAGAAGTTGAATCTGGCAGAGCCGGTTATACAACTTCTCATCCTTCCAGAAGATGCAATAAAAAAATATATAAAACAATAAAATTTCTGGGGAAACAAGAAGTTGAATCTGGCAGAGCCGGTTAGACAACTTCTAATCCATCCAAAAATACAATATAATTAAATAACGCGAACAATAACATGTCTGGGGAAACAAGAAGTTGAATCTGGCAGAGCCGGTTAGACAACTTCTAATCCTTCCAAAATGCAATAAAATAAATAAGTAAAGCAATAAATAGTTTGGGGAAACAAGAAGTTGAATCTGGCAGAGCCGGTTAGACAACTTCTAATCCTTCCAAAAATGCAATAAAATAAATAAGTAAAGCCATAAATAGTTTGGGGAAACAAGAAATTGAATCTGGCAGAGCCGGTTAGACAACTTCTAATCCTTCCAAAATACAATAAAAATAAATAAGGAAAGCAATAAAATGTTTGGGGAAACAAGAAATTGAATCTGGCAGAGCCGGTTAGACAATTTCTAATCCTTCCAAAATAAAAAAAATAAACAACTAATAACATACAAATGGCATAACATAATCAATATCACATTTTACAACTATCACACTTGGATATCATCACAGAAGCATACTCTTATTTAAATTTCAAGATCATACAGAAACAAAATACTCCATATTCAAGATTTAAGATCAGACAAAAGCAGAATATAGCATATTCCAGACTCAAGATAATACAAAAGGAAATACTCAAAGTTAGCTCCCCTTACCTCTATTCCAGACTTAGTTTCCTCTTCTCAAACCGTTCTCCGGAAACTTCCAGAATTTCCCCTCTTCAACTAGAATTTCCTCCAACTCACTTCTCTCACAATTTCTCTAGAATTTTGGTGTAAATCTTCAGCCTCCCCCCTTGGCTATTTATAGCCAAAAATTTTAGGTTTAATCCTTTTCTACATCCCTATTTATGTACGAATGTCTCAATTGGGTCCTCGTTTTTTAAAGTGTATCAAAATGGTCCCTAATTTTGAAAATTGAGATCAATTGAGTCCTTCCCGTTAAGTTGGCTGGACGGCGTTAAAAAAATTGATGAGTGGGATGCTGAGATGACGAAATGTTACTGACGTGGCATTGACCTGGCTTAATGGTGAGTTTTTTAGATTTAAAAAACATGAAATTTTTAAATCAAAACGCAACGTTTTGATTTTGAACATAAACCACGAAAGCTTTATGAGAAGGAGGAATCCCTAAATTGAAGAAATCCCCAAATCGGTTGACGCAGGAGGGTGGGTTTAAGAACGTAGTTGTTCGACGCAGGTAGGTGGGTTTAAGAACGTGGTTGTTCGTCGTAGGTGGGTGGGTTTAAGAACGTCGTTGTTCGACGCAGGTAGGTGGGTTTAAGAACGTGGTTGTTCGTCGCAGGTGGGGTGGGTTTAAAAACATCGTTGTTCGTCGCAGGTGGGTGGGTTTAAGAACGTAGTTGTTCGAAGACGATGTCGAAGGAGCATTCTTGTTGTTCGTCGACATGCAGTGTGTGGCGGAAGGAAAACCGTAATTTGTGTTCACCGATTTGCCACTGTGGACTGAGATGCGTGCTGAGAACTGCTAAAACTCTGAAGAATCGTGGCAAGCAATTTTGGGGATGCTCGAAGTATAAGGTATGATTTATTTGACGTTTGTATTATGTGGAAGTGTTTTTGAGAATCGATTGTTGTTTATACAGAGTGGTGCTGAAGAGGGTGGTTGCAACTACTTCAAATGGTTCAATGATGTTGTGGAAGAGGAAAGGGGGAAATGCTTGAAGTGTGAAGGAAACAAAGAAAGTTCGGTGCACAGTGAAGAAATGGATAGTTATAGGAAAATTTTAGTTAAGTTTGAGAAATCTTTGTTGGTTGTTCAGAACTGGATGAAGGTGTTGATATTTTTGGTTTTTCTTTTATGTGTAATAAATACAATTTGCGTATCAATGTTGATGAGAATGGGCTGATGGGTTGTAACCGTGTTGTACTTTTCTTCCATTTCAATGAAAGTCAGACTTCTTACTAGTTAAAACTTTATTTTTGTTATGAAATGTGATGAGTCTAAAAAAATGTGTATGCATATCTGAGGTGTTTTTAGGAGTTTGTGGACGAGCGTCTTTTTTGTCGCTGAGGGAGCGTTCTCTCGAGTGTCCATAGTGGACGAGCGTCTTTTTTGTCGCTGAGGGAGCGTTCTCTAATGCGTACACAGGGGACGAGCGTCGACAGTGGACGCGCGTGCACAGTGGACGAGCGTGCACAGTGGACGAGCGTGCTCTTATCGCTTGGCCAGCGTTCTCTCGAGTGTCCATAGTGGACGAGCGTCTTTTTTGTCGCTGAGGGAGCGTTCTCTAATGCGTACACAGGGGACGAGCGTCCACAGTGGACGAGCGTGCTCTTATCGCTTGGCCAGCGTTCTGTCGAGTGTCCATAGTGGACGAGCGTCTTTTTTGTCGCTGAGGGAGCGTTCTCTAATGCGTACACAGGGGACGAGCGTGCACAGTGGACGAGCGTGCTCTTATCGCTTGGCCAGCGTTCTGTCGAGTGTCCATAGTGGACGAGCGTTTTTTTTGTCGCTGAGGGAGCGTTCTCTAATGCGTACACAGGGGACGAGCGTGCACAGTGGACGAGCGTGCACAGTGGACGAGCGTGCACAGTGGACGAGCGTGCTCTTATTTACAAAAGAAGACATAAAAATTATTTACAAAAGAAGACAAAAAAAGAGGATTTAACATCAAAATTAGCATAAGGTAACCAAAGTACTGTCTAATACAACAAAAGAGCACGAAGTTGCTGTCTAATACAAAGACACATTAAAAAATACATTAAAGTTGTTCATTTATCCCCTTAAACTGCAGCTTGTTCTTCATTTGATGATGGGATGTTTGGTTGAGTTGATGGGGTACTTTGTTGTGTTTGTTGTGCTTTGGTGCAAGAAGTCCTGTTGTGGCCGAGTTCCTTACAAATGCCACATCTTTTCTTAAAACCACCCTTCCTCATTCTTTTGTCATCCTTCACCAACTCCCATTGCTCCAACCTTCGCTTCTTCTTTGGTCTTCCAGGCAAAGTTCTTTTTAGTGGAGGGAGAACATCTTCATATGTGGTAATCTCCCACATATTGTTACCATTTATTGGATAGATAATTGAAGAGTATGTTTCTTCATATGTTGACTTCCTAAAGCAACATGGAATGAATTCCTCTGCATCAAGATTTAGGAATTTCATAGCAGCTAACGAGTGGCAACATGGTATGGTAGTGATTTCCCACTTCTTGCATGTACACAAATTTTCATCTAAATTGACTACAAATTTGTCACCGGCTTGGGACACATGGCGAACTTCAAAAATCTTGTTTGCTGACCAGCTTTAAAATCAAAACAAGAAACACATTATAATCATAAACCACTAACACATTTTAAAACAAATCATAAGTGAACAAACCTCATTCTTACCACGGTATCCAATATTTAGTTAACTGAGACTCCTTCTTTAGTCTACTCTTGATTTTTGGACAAATGTTCCCAGAAAGTGATTGACTTTTTGTCCTGTTAGTTGCCCATCTCTTCATCAAGTAAAGCCGGATTTCCTCCATCATGGTTACGATTGGCTTAGACCTTGTATGCACCATTACACTATTGAAAGCCTCCGACAAGTTGTTAACCAAAGTATCACACTGAGCCTTGCTGCTAAATCTTGATCTTGACCAGTACCTACAACATATATATGTTCATCAATGTTACTGTGAATATTTGGCAGATTTTTAACAATAGAAATTTAAATACAAACAGCAGTTAACATTTCACCACCATACTTTCCTTTCAGAAAAGCACCATCCAACCCAATTATTGGCCTGCAGGACACAAAACTATCCTTGCAGGCCTTTAGACATGTATAAAACCTCATAAAACTGATTCCATCCACATTCTCTTGAACTTTGACTTTTACTGTGGATCCTGGATTACGAGCTAAAACCTCATTGGCATAATCATAAATCCTTCTATATTGGTCTTTGAAAGACCCATCAACATTGTCTGAAGCAATGACCTTTGCCCTATAAGCCATACATCTAGATACACCTACATTCCATTTTCGATTTATCTTCTCACGAATTTCCTTTCCCTTTACTTGTGGATTTTCTCTAACAATTTTTTCCAACCTTTTACTGAGCCATTTTGCATTAACTAATCTTAATTTGTGCTCTCTACTACATCTGTGGTCATCAACAATAGTCCTTAATTGCCACGTATGAATGGCTTCCATATAAGCACAATATGCCATCCAGGGGCACTCTCCTTTAGCACCCATACATTTTACCCTCATTCTCTTCTTATCATTTTTAATATATTTAATATTTCTGCCATTTTCTATTCCATATGTTTTAATGGCATCCACAAAGTCTTCCTTCTTAGCAAAATAAGTTCCCACATCCCATTTATAATCTACCATTGTCTTAGGCATGCAGAAGGTTACAAACTTCCCATAACCCTCCTCTTCATCATCTTCTGCTCCACTGTCTGCTCCACTGTCTAATTCATCAGATTTCCATTCATCATCGGACAAACCTCTATGATGATCACTATTGATTCCATCATCCACATCACTATCATCAGATTGCACATCAACTTCAACATTACCAAACCAATCTGCCACCCTGTCTCCTACCTCCTCTTCTAAATCACACTCAAGATTAACATCAACCAGACCTTCCATACAGTCGTAATTAACCTCCTCATTGCCATCATCATGACCACTACTGGTCCAGCTTCGAACATCACAACCATCCTCTTCAACCTCACCCACACCAACATGTGTTTCAATTTGTCCTTCAACAACATCATCATCCTCACCTCTCTCACCTTCATTAACAGCCACCTCAAATTGACTTTCACTGTGTTGTTCACATTCTGTTTGAATTACTCCTTCAACAACATCATCAACCTCAACTCTTTGTTCTGACACCACAACACTTTCATTGATTCCATCACACTGTCCTCTCTCACCTTCATTAACAGCCACCTCAAATTGTCTTTCACTATGTTGTTCACATTCACCCCCACCAACCTCTGTTTCAATTTCTCCTTCAACAACATCATCAGCCTCAATTCTTTCTTCTACAACAGGTTCAACAACCATACCCCCGCCTTCCTCTTCACCTTCACCCATAACCATACCTACAGGTTCAACTTCTACTTCATCTGTATTTTGAGGAATATATTCTAACATATTTATCACCTCAGGTTCAGAGACATTGTGAACAACAAATAGATGAACCTCACCATTAAGCCTGGCTAAGGTAATCATGTGCATGGCTCCTATGTCATCCAACAAAGGTTCCAACCTATTTTCCAAAACAGAACCACCACCAACGCAGTACAACAACTCCTTAAACCCATCATAACCTAGACCTTTTACTACACTGACTACAAGGAAATAGCTCCACATGTCTGGGTCAAAGGATAAACTTGTACTCTCCCCCTCATACTTAAGTTTTCCTTCATTTATGAACTTTCCACCATGGTGAAAAACAACTTCAAAATTTCCTTCCATTACGTACAACACAACAATTATATTTTAACCTATAAAGTAAGAAAAGACTTTAACAATGGGGGACCACAAAAAAAAAGCATTAACAATATATTCAAACCACAACCCACTGAAAAAGACAATCAAACAACGCTTTAATAACGAGGGACCACATTGCAATCGAAAACGAAACAATATACAACATACAACAGGTTCTGACAACCATAAAGGACAAATTCATCACAAAATTCAATCAAAAGCACATTTACTAACCTGAACACGTGGTTCACTTCGAACACTTTCGCCACTGCTTTCCACGTGCTTCACCGCCAAAACCTTCCTGATTCTACCGAAATACCACCGATAGATCACTCGCAAATCTAGAAACGATACCTATTGTCCGCCAAATTGGAACCACAAAAGACAACTCTCGACAAAACCCTCTTCAATTTAGGGATTCGTCCTTCTGATAAAGCGTTCGTTGTTTATGTTCAAAATCAGAACGTTGCGTTTTGGTTTACAAATTTCACGTTTTTTAAATCTAAAAAACTCATCATTAAGCCAGGTCAATGCCACGTCAGTAACATTTCGTCATCTCAGCATCCCACTCATCAATTTTTTTAACGCCGTCCAGCCAACTTAACGGGAAGGACTCAATTGATCTCAATTTTCAAAATTAGGGACCATTTTGATACACTTTAAAAAACGAGGACCCAATTGAGACATTCATACATAAATAGGGATGTAGAAAAGGATTAAACCATATTTTTATTTCAAATTTAACTTTGTTTTTTTTTTTTGGTCTTTAAAGAAAATAAAAAATAATTGATATGTTACTCTTTCCTAAGAAATACTGTTCCAGAAATGTATAGTAATGGTAAGATTATGAGCTATTAGATTCTGAGCTATTTTCATTAAGGAAAAAGTTTTCTTAATGCATTTCGAAAGAGTCGGTCTTTTTCTTTCTCTTGTCATTTGAAAGCTCCCTCATTGGCCATCGTGACCTCCCTCCTTGCTTCTCCATCATCATTGCATTCCGTCATGCGCTAAAGCTGGTCATCTTCTCTTATCTCTCTATCGCCATTTCTCCATTTTCTCCTTCTCGTCATTTTTCGTTGGTTTCACTCCATCATTTATACCATCACATTCCACCTCTTTCGTGGTCTCGACCAAGGATTAAAGATGTCTCCTTTATCAAAGGTGTGGTGGGCGTTTTAGGGTGAAAAAAAGAGTTTTCCGTAGTGTTGAGGTGCGACAGAATCATAAAGTCATGAATACAGCTTTATGTTAGATGAATTTTCTAAGAACTTGTTAGATGATTTTTGTGTATGTTTGTTTTACTTTTATGTTGGTTTGTAAATGTTGTTGGTGATGAATTTATTGTATATTTTATTGTAGGACATTTTTTTGGCAAAAAGTTATGATTTGGTTCTTTACTCTTGTTGTTATTGTCAATATAGAAATCTAATAGTAATGTAACTGAAAATCAAGTAAGTTTAGTTTTATGTATTGTTGATTAAGTGTTATGAAACCATAATTGTTATGAAGTTTATTATCTTTTGTCAATTTTCTGAAGTTGCGTGTGTACACATGGAACCTTGGTTCACAAAAGAAAGGATGCTCATGGAATGCGTGATGTTTGTCGAGCGTCTCCCCTTCTGCAAGAGAGTTGTTATGTAATGCTGACACAAGTTATCAATGATATCTGAGATCTTCACACGTTTATGGGGAACTGATTTGAAAACATCGACGCTTGAGTACTAGAGGGACAAATCGAAGCTCGAGTAAGACACCTAGAGAAACAAATGAATTATATACGCAGTCGCTTCGACCAACAAGGACCGTCTTAGATTTGATCATATTGTCTTTTTTATTTTTTTTATTAATGACTGAAGTACTTTTTTATTATTGTAATGCTTTTATAATATTGTAATATTTTTTTACTAATGAATGAATTACGTTTTTCAATTTCTGATCTATTATGTTAAATTCTTTGACTAGGAATGAATGAATTATAACATAATGAGTTAATCAAACTGAAACACCTATATGAGCTTTGACCTCCACAATTGAATAAACTAAGGTGTCTTTTAATACATTAAACACCACTAATGATGAGGAAACTCACTCATCGAAGGAAACAAAATGAAAAAAATCATTTAAAAACAAAGTTCATGCAACCTTAGGGAGGCTAGTTATCCTGGCTAGGGAGCCACATTCAACTTTCTGTACAACTCCCCAAAATGCCTCTGGTAGTGGACTACAAGGACCCTGTAATCGATCACTAGAGGCCTAAGTTGGGCACCAACACTCATGGTTTTAACCTACCTTTGTTTAAACCACCTATCTGGGCTTTGGCCTCCACAATTGAATGAACTAAGTTGTCTTTTGATTCTCTAAACACCATCAATGATGAGGAAACTAACTCATCCAAGGAAAAAAAATTGAAAACATCACTCAAAAACAAAGTCCAAGCACCTTGGGGAGACCAATTATCCTGGCTGGTAATCGATTACTAGAGACATTTTGGGAAGTTGTATAGAAAGTTGAATGTAGCTCCCCAGCCAGGCTAACTAGGATCCCCAAGGTTGCATAGACTTTGTTTTTGAGTAATTTTTTCAATTTTTTTCATTGGATAAGTGAGTTTCCTCATCAAAACTTTAAATCCCAATGCACATTAACTTTTTACTTAATTGTTTACTCAATAACAATGCTAAATGGAAATATCTGAATATATATTAGCATTGTCAATAATTATTGCAATAAATTTTTTTATTGAGTTAACTTTACAATGATCTTCATTTAGTATTGCCAACCTCATTTTAAAAAACATTTAATACACATATCACTGTCCTTTGGGACCATATCCAGCGTAGGGAGTTCTTAACGCACAAATCTTGTAACGTATGCGTCGCTCTTCCTTCATGTGCTTGTACACATCTATTTCCTTAAATTCTACAATTTTTTCTCCAAAACAAAACCCATCCCTCGAGTCAACCCATCTACACATAACTCATTCAAGACACTCTTACCAATCTTAACATTGTCATGCAACTCTAAAAATTAACTAAATAATGTCTTTTGAATAAAGCTCTTCTGCTCCGGAGTCAATCTTCGATTCAAAGCAACAACTACCTTGGTTTTGAAACAATGTTGCATACACAACTACATAAAAAATAAACTTACCACATCATAACAATGCAAAAATAAAATAATGAAAGGGGATAATGGAAATACCTTGCTCCCATTATCGAAGTCACCAGAGGTTTCTATTTCGCAACCCACAACCCAAGAAAGAGATAAAGGGAGAGGTGTGTCTTGGTAGTGAATGTTGAATTAGAAAAACACATCGCCCCAACAAAGCAAAGTGACATTTTGACGTCAATGATGATGGAAGAAACCAGAAAGGGGTTGTCAGAGGTTGAATCGCTAGAGAAGATGATGGTCTGAGAGAGAGAGGAGAGAGAAGAGAAAAGGAAGAGAACAAAAATGAAAATGGAAGAGAGAGAACCAAAATGAAAATGGAAGAAGAGAACCAAAATGAAAATGGAAGATGTAAGACCCATGAAAATATATATATATATATTTCTAATAGTAAATTTTAGCATTTTATTAGTAATAATAATTTTAATGGATAGAAAAATGTAAATTTTGGATATAAAATTATAGTAATTCTAGAGGGAGACCTTCAAATTTTTGATAACTTATTTAGGATTTTTTTTAAGAAAAGTGAATAGTGAATAGTAAATAGTAAATAGTAAATAGTAAATAGTAAATAGTGAATAGTGAATGGTTAAAAAAATATATATATATATTAAAATAAATTGTGGAAGAGAAAACTCCACGTAGAATTAATCATTCAGAGATAAGAATGGTGAATAAAAAATAATTTTTGAATAGTAAAAATGAATAGTAAAAGTGAATAGTAAAAATGAATAGTAAAATTTTTGGCTATAAATAGCCAAGGGGGGGAGGCTGAAGATTTACACCAAAATTCTAGAGAAATTGTGAGAGAAGTGAGTTGGAGGAAATTCTAGTTGAAGAGGGGAAATTCTGGAAGTTTCCGGAGAACGGTTTGAGAAGAGGAAACTAAGTCTGGAATAAAGGTAAGGGGAGCTAACTTTGAGTATTTCCTTTTGTATTATCTTGAGTCTGGAATATGCTATATTCTGCTTTTGTCTGATCTTAAATCTTGAATATGGAGTATTTTGTTTCTGTATGATCTTGAAATTTAAATAAGAGTATGCTTCTGTGATGATATCCAAGTGTGATAGTTGTAAAATGTGATATTGATTATGTTATGCCATTTGTATGTTATTAGTTGTTTTTTTTTTATTTTGGAAGGATTAGAAATTGTCTAACCGGCTCTGCCAGATTCAATTTCTTGTTTCCCCAAACATTTTATTGCTTTCCTTATTTATTTTTATTGTATTTTGGAAGGATTAGAAGTTGTCTAACCGGCTCTGCCAGATTCAATTTCTTGTTTCCCCAAACTATTTATGGCTTTACTTATTTATTTTATTGCATTTTTGGAAGGATTAGAAGTTGTCTAACCGGCTCTGCCAGATTCAACTTCTTGTTTCCCCAAACTATTTATTGCTTTACTTATTTATTTTATTGCATTTTGGAAGGATTAGAAGTTGTCTAACCGGCTCTGCCAGATTCAACTTCTTGTTTCCCCAGACATGTTATTGTTCGCGTTATTTAATTATATTGTATTTTTGGATGGATTAGAAGTTGTCTAACCGGCTCTGCCAGATTCAACTTCTTGTTTCCCCAGAAATTTTATTGTTTTATATATTTTTTTATTGCATCTTCTGGAAGGATGAGAAGTTGTATAACCGGCTCTGCCAGATTCAACTTCTTGATTCCCCTAAATTTTTATATTAATATTATTTTGATGGTAATGGGAGCTAATTATTTTTGTATGAATTTATTTTATAAAATATTTGCATATGAATGTTGAACTGGTGTGCTCTTGTGAAACTATTTTATGACTTTTATTATATTGGGTATGATAACTGAAACTGTGAAATTGTACATGTTGTGATGTGATGAATTTAATCTGTTCTGAATGAGTTTGTTGGCTGAAATTGATCTTGTTGGAAGGTCTGAAGTAAGGGTTCTGAAATAGCTTATATATGGGTATTAAATAGATGTACAAATATTGTTTGAGGTTGCTATGAGAGGAAGTGAACACATTAAAATTTGGCATTTTAAATTTAGAGCATAAGAGAACATGGTAGATAATTTAAATAAATCAATTGTTAATTATTGAGGGCCTTTCTTTGTTGGTAGGATAGAGGAACCTTAAAAACCTGAGTTGGCACATCCCTGATCATAGAGCAGCCCTGGCCTGGTCCAGTCAGTTGTGACTAGTCATATGTGTTGGCGTCGAAGGTGAGTCTGATGCGTTCAGACATCTGGGTCCTCTCCGGTGACCAATTTGAGTAAAGAAAAATCTACACTAGGATGAAAATAAAATAAAACAAGTTGATTGTAGATGCATAATATTATCATGGTAAAAATTTCATATATATTTTATTACATTGAGCCCAGACTTTAATATGTAGTTCCTAAGATGTGTTGATATATTTTGGTTGATCCATGATCTTTGTTTGGTGAAAATACGTTGAGTTATACTCGTTATGGGCAAAATGAGTTTATAATATGAAGCATGATATTTGGCAAAATGTTTAATTTATTGATACCAAAACGGGTTATTATGAATTCATGATTAAAGAATGAACATGATTGAGTTAGGTGGATAAGAGGGTATGAATTGTTGGTTTTATGAAATGTTGGGGTGGATATGAGAAATCATTACTTATGAAATGATGTTACTACCGGGAGTAGTATGTTCGAGTTATACCATGAGAGTTTGGTATGAACAAAGTAATACCTGAGGTTTATAAAAGCAGGCAGAGAGGGGTCTGACCATAAGGTTTCAGAAAGTAAGACATAGTATATAAGTGAGGCTTAAGGAAGCAGGCAGAGAGCAGTCTGACCATAAGGCTTCATGAGTAAGCATGGTACACTTGTAAGATTTATGGAAATGAGAAAGATGATTTTGATAATGATGAATTAATGACATCAGAATAATGATATTTTATCAATTGCAAAAATACATGATTACAATATTTTTATTTCAAGTTTAATGATTTTATGATATGGTTGGCTTACCCTTATTTGTTTGTACTATGATCATATAACTCATGTTATATGTGATTAGATAATGTTGCAGATGCGGTTGAAAAAGCTTAGAGATGAGAGAGATGCGGGGAAAAACTTTCAGGGATTTTTGTAAAAAAAAATAAATTTGTATTGGGAAGATTATGTTGTGTAAAACTTATAAGTTGAAATTTCAATGGTGAAGACTATATTGTTTAAAGTTTGTATGTTTGGTATTGTACTTTGGAGTAATTGAAATAAAGTTTGATTGTTTATACGAGATATCAAATTAATTTAGTCTCTACTATTAGTAATACCCTTTAAAATATTTGGGTGTTACATTATGGTATCAGAGCAATGGTTTTCGAAAGTATTTTGGGACTATGGGGAGTGAAATTATTATTCTTAGTAAAACTATTAATTGTTATGATGAAAATGACTATTGGAGGAAATTGATATCATATGCTAAATTGTATTGTTATCTTTTTGAAGAAATCATTTAAACTCGACAAAGATGCAGCAACAACAAGTTAATCAAGTACCTCAAAATCATTCTAGCTTGAATGACTTCTTAAGGCATGATCCAACTAAATTTAATGGGGAGGCTACTCCTGATGAGGCTGACTCTTGGCTAAGGCAGAACGAGAAGATTTTTCGGGTAATAACTTGCTCAGAAGAACAAAAATTAACTTATGCATCATTTCTTTTGGTGGGTGAGGCTGAATATTGGTGGGAAAGTATGCAACAGTTGATGAAGGTTCGTGGTGAGGCTGTGAATTGGGAGAACTTTAAGATAAGGTTCTTGGAAAAATATTTTCCAAACAGTGCAAAATTTGCAAGGGAGGCGGAGTTTCTGACCTTACAACAAAGAAGGTTATCAGTACAAGAGTACGTAGTAAAATTTAATTATCTCTCGAGGTTTTATACTCAGAATATCACAGAAGAATGGAGATGTCGAAAATTCGAGGGAGGACTAAGGCATGAACTGAAGAAGGTACTTATGCCATTGGAAATACAAGAGTTTCCAGCATTGGTAGAGAAAGCCAGAATGATAGAATTGTTGGAGTTTGATCCAAGTAGAGTTTCCAGACTTGCAAAGGGAGAATCTTCAATGAAATTCAACAAAAAACCTTATGAAAAACCACAATTATCATATCGAGGAACAGTGAAGTGTTTTGAGTGTGGAGGGGCACATTTCAGACGTGACTGCCCTAAACTTATTGGGGAAAGAGTTGAAGGGAAGAGATGTTTCATCTGCAATGATCCGGGACACTTTGCTAATGTCTGTCCAAAGAAAAAGAAAGTGGGTGAACCACAACAACAAGATCCTGCTGAAGTAAAGCCCCGGGCAACAGGAAGAGTATTTGCAATGTCTGTAGAAGAGGCTACTAAGCCAGGTACATTAATCTTACATACATGTATGTTGTTAGGAGAATCCGTATATGTTTTGTTTGACTCTGGAGCCACACACTCCTTTATATCCCTAGCATGTTTAGAAAGACTCGGATTATCGATGCATGATCTAGGGTGTGAATTAGTAGTTTCTACACCAGCATCGGGACCTGTTGCGACCAGTTCAGTCTGTGTCGGATGCCCGATCCAAATTGCAGGACGCAAGTTCAAAGTGAACTTGATCTGCTTACCCCTTCAAAATCTAGACATTATTTTGGGAATGGATTGGTTGACTGCCAATCACGTTCTTATTGACTACGGGAAACAAAAGATAGAGTTTCTAAATTTGAACGATTTAGAACTAAGCTCAACTCGAGTCGTTGCGAAAGATATCAAAGATGGAGCTACCTGCTATGTGGTGTTAGCTCAGGAGAAAAGAGAGAATACTGAAGAACAAATCATCGGAATACCTGTGGTAGAAGAATATGTTGATGTTTTTCCAGAAGAAGTACCAGGTTTACCACCTAATCGAGAGATCGATTTCACAATAGATCTAGTGCCCGGAGCTGGCCCGGTTTCTATGGCTCCATACAGAATGGCTCCTGCCGAACTAGCAGAGTTGAAAAAGCAAATCGAAGATCTGTTGGAGAAGAAGTTTATCCGTCCAAGTGTGTCTCCATGGGGAGCTCCTGTATTGCTGGTGAAGAAGAAGGATGGAAGTTCAAGGTTGTGCGTGGATTATCGACAGTTGAACAAGGTTACAATAAAGAACAAATATCCTCTGCCAAGAATCGATGATCTATTAGATCAGTTGAGGGGAGCAGAGGTGTTTTCGAAAATTGATCTCAGATCTGGGTACCATCAGATTCTTGTCAAGACGGAAGATGTACAAAAGACGGCTTTCAGATCTCGCTACGGACACTTTGAGTACGTAGTAATGCCGTTTGGCGTGACGAATGCTCCAGCGATTTTTATGGACTACATGAACAGGATATTTCGGTCATGTTTAGATAAGTTCGTGGTAGTATTTATAGACGATATTCTTATCTATTCAGAGAATAAGGAAAAGCATGCAGAACACTTGAGGATGGCGTTGGAAATTTTGAGAAAACATCAACTGTATGGGAAACTGTCAAAGTGTGAGTTCTGGATAGAGAAAGTAAATTTTTTGGGTCATGTGATTTCTGCTCAAGGAATCTCAGTGGATCCAGCAAAAGTGGAAGCTGTGCTAAAGTGGGAGCGGCCGAAAACTGTAACTGAAGTACGAAGTTTTGTAGGATTAGCCGGTTATTACCGACGTTTCGTCGAAGGGTTTTCCAAGATTGTAGGCCCTCTAACTCAGTTAACTCGTAAAGATCAACCATTCCTGTGGACTGACAAGTGCGAAGCCAGTTTTGAAGATATGAAGCAACGGCTAACGTCAGCACCAGTATTAATCATTCCAGCCTCCAACAAACCTTTTGAGGTGTATTGTGATGCGTCATATCAAGGTTTGGGGTGCGTCCTAATGCAAGGAAGGAGACCTGTAGCTTGTGCATCTAGGCAGCTAAAGGCGCATGAGAAGAACTACCCAACGCATGACATAGAACTTGCAGCAGTAGTATTTGCATTAAAGACATGGAGACACTACCTCTATGGGGCAAGTTTCCAAGTTTTTAGTGACCATAAGAGTCTAAAGTATTTGTTCGATCAAAAGGAGCTGAACATGCGACAAAGAAGATGGATGGAATATATGAAGGACTATGACTTCGAGCTTTTATATCACCCAGGAAAAGCCAATGTGGTGGCAGATGCATTGAATAGGAGACAAGCTCAGATAACAACACTGATGGTGAAGGAATTAGAACTGTTAGAAAAGTTACGTGATATGAACTTGGGGTTGCAGTTAACCCGAGATCATATATGGTGTGGTCATTTAGTAATCACTAGTGACTTCTTAGAACAAGTGAAGGTTGAGCAGTCAATGGATCAAGAGTTGCAGCAAAAGATCAGGTTGTTGGACACCGATCAAGCCAAGGAGTTCGTTCTAAGTAAAGATGGCATTCTTCGATTTAAGAACAGAGTGTGTATACCTGCAAAGAGTGAATTGAAACATTTAATTTTGGATGAAGGCCATAAAAGTCGTCTTAGCATACATCCAGGTATGACTAAGATGTATAAGGACCTGAAAGAGTCATTTTGGTGGAATGGAATGAAGAGGGATGTGGCCGAGTTTGTAGCAGCCTGCTTGGTGTGTCAAAAGGCAAAAATGGAGCATCAAAAACCGGGAGGGATGTTACGACAGTTAGACATTCCTCAATGGAAGTGGGACAGTATCTCGGTGGACTTTGTAACACATTTACCAAAATCATCAAAAGGTCACGATTCTATCTGGGTTATCGTTGATAGACTAACCAAGAGCGCTCACTTTTTGCCCATTAATCAACGTATGTCACTAGAAAAGCTGACGGAGTTATACATCGGTGAAGTAGTGAGGTTGCATGGCATACCTACAAGCATTGTGTCAGACAGAGATCCAAGGTTTACTTCAAGGTTTTGGCAGACGCTACAGAAGGCTCTGGGAACACAGTTGAGGATGAGTTCGGCTTATCACCCTCAGACTGATGGTCAAACAGAAAGAACTATTCAGTCTTTGGAGGATTTGCTAAGAACTTGTGTATTAGACCATCTTGGAAGTTGGAATGAGATACTACCATTAGTAGAATTTACTTACAACAACAGTTATCATTCCAGTATTGGTATGCCACCCTATGAAGCTTTATATGGAAGAAGATGTAGGACCCCGTTGTGTTGGTTTCAAGATGGGGAAGCACTGATAGTGGGACCCGAGCTATTACAGCGAACCACAGAAAAAATAAAATTAATCCAAGATCGGATGAAAGCAACTCAAAGTAGACAAAAGTCATATGCCGACAAAAGAAGAAGACCGTTAGAATTTGAAGAAGGAGATCACGTATTCTTACGAGTAACACCAACTACAGGAGTCGGGAGAGCTATCAAGATGAGGAAACTGACACCAAAATTTCTCGGATCGTATCAAATTCTCAAAAAGATTGGGCCAGTGGCTTATGAGATAGCATTACCACCTCGATTGGCAAAATTGCATAACGTTTTTCATGTATCCCAACTGAGGAAGTATATTCCAGATCCAAAGCATGTGTTAGAAGTTGATGAAATCCAGGTCAAGGAAAATTTAACAATGGACGTTGGACCAGTGCGTATACTAGATGTTCAAATGAAAAAGCTAAGAGGAAAGGATATTCGCACGGTAAAGGTACTTTGGGATGAAGACACACAGGAAATGACTTGGGAATTGGAAGAATTTATGATAAAGGAATATCCATATCTCTTTTGTAAGTAGTCTTTTGTTAAAAAGTCTTTTATTAAATAGATAATTTTCGAGGGCGAAAATAATTGTTGTTGGGGAGAATGTAAGACCCATGAAAAAAAAAATATATATATATATACATATATATATTTCTAATAGTAAATTTTAGCATTTTATTAGTAATAATAATTTTAATGGATAGAAAAATGTAAATTTTGGATATAAAATTGGTTTAATCCTTTTCTACATCCCTATTTATGTACGAATGTCTCAATTGGGTCCTCGTTTTTTAAAGTGTATCAAAATGGTCCCTAATTTTGAAAATTGAGATCAATTGAGTCCTTCCCGTTAAGTTGGCTGGACGGCGTTAAAAAAATTGATGAGTGGGATGCTGAGATGACGAAATGTTACTGACGTGGCATTGACCTGGCTTAATGGTGAGTTTTTTAGATTTAAAAAACGTGAAATTTGTAAACCAAAACGCAACGTTCTGATTTTGAACATAAACAACGAACGCTTTATCAGAAGGACGAATCCCTAAATTGAAGAGGGTTTTGTCGAGAGTTGTCTTTTGTGGTTCCAATTTGGCGGACAATAGGTATCGTTTCTAGATTTGCGAGTGATCTATCGGTGGTATTTCGGTAGAATCAGGAAGGTTTTGGCGGTGAAGCACGTGGAAAGCAGTGGCGAAAGTGTTCGAAGTGAACCACGTGTTCAGGTTAGTAAATGTGCTTTTGATTGAATTTTGTGATGAATTTGTCCTTTATGGTTGTCGGAACCTGTTGTATGTTGTATATTGTTTCGTTTTCGATTGCAATGTGGTCCCTCGTTATTAAAGCGTTGTTTGATTGTCTTTTTCAGTGGGTTGTGGTTTGAATATATTGTTAATGCTTTTTTTTTGTGGTCCCCCATTGTTAAAGTCTTTTCTTACTTTATAGGTTAAAATATAATTGTTGTGTTGTACGTAATGGAAGGAAATTTTGAAGTTGTTTTTCACCATGGTGGAAAGTTCATAAATGAAGGAAAACTTAAGTATGAGGGGGAGAGTACAAGTTTATCCTTTGACCCAGACATGTGGAGCTATTTCCTTGTAGTCAGTGTAGTAAAAGGTCTAGGTTATGATGGGTTTAAGGAGTTGTTGTACTGCGTTGGTGGTGGTTCTGTTTTGGAAAATAGGTTGGAACCTTTGTTGGATGACATAGGAGCCATGCACATGATTACCTTAGCCAGGCTTAATGGTGAGGTTCATCTATTTGTTGTTCACAATGTCTCTGAACCTGAGGTGATAAATATGTTAGAATATATTCCTCAAAATACAGATGAAGTAGAAGTTGAACCTGTAGGTATGGTTATGGGTGAAGGTGAAGAGGAAGGCGGGGGTATGGTTGTTGAACCTGTTGTAGAAGAAAGAATTGAGGCTGATGATGTTGTTGAAGGAGAAATTGAAACAGAGGTTGGTGGGGGTGAATGTGAACAACATAGTGAAAGACAATTTGAGGTGGCTGTTAATGAAGGTGAGAGAGGACAGTGTGATGGAATCAATGAAAGTGTTGTGGTGTCAGAACAAAGAGTTGAGGTTGATGATGTTGTTGAAGGAGTAATTCAAACAGAATGTGAACAACACAGTGAAAGTCAATTTGAGGTGGCTGTTAATGAAGGTGAGAGAGGTGAGGATGATGATGTTGTTGAAGGACAAATTGAAACACATGTTGGTGTGGGTGAGGTTGAAGAGGATGGTTGTGATGTTCGAAGCTGGACCAGTAGTGGTCATGATGATGGCAATGAGGAGGTTAATTACGACTGTATGGAAGGTCTGGTTGATGTTAATCTTGAGTGTGATTTAGAAGAGGAGGTAGGAGACAGGGTGGCAGATTGGTTTGGTAATGTTGAAGTTGATGTGCAATCTGATGATAGTGATGTGGATGATGGAATCAATAGTGATCATCATAGAGGTTTGTCCGATGATGAATGGAAATCTGATGAATTAGACAGTGGAGCAGACAGTGGAGCAGAAGATGATGAAGAGGAGGGTTATGGGAAGTTTGTAACCTTCTGCATGCCTAAGACAATGGTAGATTATAAATGGGATGTGGGAACTTATTTTGCTAAGAAGGAAGACTTTGTGGATGCCATTAAAACATATGGAATAGAAAATGGCAGAAATATTAAATATATTAAAAATGATAAGAAGAGAATGAGGGTAAAATGTATGGGTGCTAAAGGAGGGTGCCCCTGGATGGCATATTGTGCTTATATGGAAGCCATTCATACATGGCAATTAAGGACTATTGTTGATGACCACAGATGTAGTAGAGAGCACAAATTAAGATTAGTTAATGCAAAATGGCTCAGTAAAAGGTTGGAAAAAATTGTTAGAGAAAATCCACAAGTAAAGGGAAAGGAAATTCGTGAGAAGATAAATCGAAAATGGAATGTAGGTGTATCTAGATGTATGGCTTATAGGGCAAAGGTCATTGCTTCAGACAATGTTGATGGGTCTTTCAAAGACCAATATAGAAGGATTTATGGTTATGCCAATGAGGTTTTAGCTCGTAATCCAGGATCCACAGTAAAAGTCAAAGTTCAAGAGAATGTGGATGGAATCAGTTTTATGAGGTTTTATACATGTCTAAAGGCCTGCAAGGATAGTTTTGTGTCCTGCAGGCCAATAATTGGGTTGGATGGTGCTTTTCTGAAAGGAAAGTATGGTGGTGAAATGTTAACTGCTGTTTGTATTTAAATTTCTATTGTTAAAAATCTGTCAAATATTCACAGTAACATTGATGAACATATATATGTTGTAGGTACTGGTCAAGATCAAGATTTAGCAGCAAGGCTCAGTGTGATACTTTGGTTAACAACTTGTCGGAGGCTTTCAATAGTGTAATGGTGCATACAAGGTCTAAGCCAATCGTAACCATGATGGAGGAAATCCGGCTTTACTTGATGAAGAGATGGGCAACTAACAGGACAAAAAGTCAATCACTTTCTGGGAACATTTGTCCAAAAATCAAGAGTAGACTAAAGAAGGAGTCTCAGTTAACTAAATATTGGATACCGTGGTAAGAATGAGGTTTGTTCACTTATGATTTGTTTTAAAATGTGTTAGTGGTTTATGATTATAATGTGTTTCTTGTTTTGATTTTAAAGCTGGTCAGCAAACAAGATTTTTGAAGTTCGCCATGTGTCCCAAGCCGGTGACAAATTTGTAGTCAATTTAGATGAAAATTTGTGTACATGCAAGAAGTGGGAAATCACTGCCATACCATGTTGCCACTCGTTAGCTGCTATGAAATTCCTAAATCTTGATGCAGAGGAATTCATTCCATGTTGCTTTAGGAAGTCAACATATGAAGAAACATACTCTTCAATTATCTATCCAATAAATGGTAACAATATGTGGGAGATTACCACATATGAAGATGTTTTCCCTCCACCAAAAAGAACTTTGCCTGGAAGACCAAAGAAGAAGCGAAGGTTGGAGCAATGGGAGTTGGTGAAGGATGACAAAAGAATGAGGAAGGGTGGTTTTAAGAAAAGATGTGGCATTTGTAAGGAACTCGGCCACAACAGGACTTCTTACACCAAAGCACAACAAACACAACAAAGTACCCCATCAACTCAACCAAACATCCCATCATCAAATGAAGAACAAGCTGCAGTTTAAGGGGATAAATGAACAACTTTAATGTATTTTTTAATGTGTCTTTGTATTAGACAGCAACTTCGTGCTCTTTTGTTGTATTAGACAGTACTTTGGTTATCTTATGCTAATTTTGATGTTAAATCCTCTTTTTTTGTCTTCTTTTGTAAATAATTTTTATGTCTTCTTTTGTAAATAAGAGCACGCTCGTCCACTGTGCACGCTCGTCCACTGTGCACGCTCGTCCACTGTGCACGCTCGCCCACTGTGCACGCTCGTCCACTGTGCACGCTCGTCCACTGTGCACGCTCGTCCCCTGTGTACGCATTAGAGAACGCTCCCTCAGCGACAAAAAAGACGCTCGTCCACTATGGACACTCGACAGAACGCTGGCCAAGCGATAAGAGCACGCTCGTCCACTGTGCACGCTCGTCCCCTGTGTACGCATTAGAGAACGCTCCCTCAGCGACAAAAAAGACGCTCGTCCACTATGGACACTCGACAGAACGCTGGCCAAGCGATAAGAGCACGCTCGTCCACTGTGGACGCTCGTCCCCTGTGTATGCATTAGAGAACGCTCCCTCAGCGACAAAAAAGACGCTCGTCCACTATGGACACTCGAGAGAACGCTGGCCAAGCGATAAGAGCACGCTCGTCCACTGTGCACGCTCGTCCACTGTGCACGCGCGTCCACTGTCGACGCTCGTCCCCTGTGTACGCATTAGAGAACGCTCCCTCAGCGACAAAAAAGACGCTCATCCACTATGGACACTCGAGAGAACGCTCCCTCAGCGACAAAAAAGACGCTCGTCCACAGACTCCTAAAAACACCTCAGATATGCATACACATTTTTTTAGACTCATCACATTTCATAACAAAAATAAAGTTTTAACTAGTAAGAAGTCTGACTTTCATTGAAATGGAAGAAAAGTACAACACGGTTACAACCCATCAGCCCATTCTCATCAACATTGATACGCAAATTGTATTTATTACACATAAAAGAAAAACCAAAAATATCAACACCTTCATCCAATTCTGAACAACCAACAAAGATTTCTCAAACTTAACTAAAATTTTCCTATAACTATCCATTTCTTCACTGTGCACCGAACTTTCTTTGTTTCCTTCACACTTCAAGCATTTCCCCCTTTCCTCTTCCACAACATCATTGAACCATTTGAAGTAGTTGCAACCACCCTCTTCAGCACCACTCTGTATAAACAACAATCGATTCTCAAAAACACTTCCACATAATACAAACGTCAAATAAATCATACCTTATACTTCGAGCATCCCCAAAATTGCTTGCCACGATTCTTCAGAGTTTTAGCAGTTCTCAGCGCGCATCTCAGTCCACAGTGGCAAATCGGTGAACACAAATTACGGTTTTCCTTCCGCCACACACTGCATGTCGACGAACAACAAGAATGCTCCTTCGACATCGTCTTCGAACAACTACGTTCTTAAACCCACCCACCTGCGACGAACAACGACGTTTTTAAACCCACCCCACCTGCGACGAACAACCACGTTCTTAAACCCACCTACCTGCGTCGAACAACGACGTTCTTAAACCCACCCACCTGCGACGAACAACCACGTTCTTAAACCCACCTACCTGCGTCGAACAACTACGTTCTTAAACCCACCCTCCTGCGTCAACCGATTTGGGGATTTCTTCAATTTAGGGATTCCTCCTTCTCATAAAGCTTTCGTGGTTTATGTTCAAAATCAAAACGTTGCGTTTTGATTTACAAATTTCATGTTTTTTAAATCTAAAAAACTCACCATTAAGCCAGGTCAATGCCACGTCAGTAACATTTCGTCATCTCAGCATCCCACTTATCAATTTTTTTAATGCCGTCCAGCCAACTTAACGAGAAGGACTCAATTGATCTCAATTTTCAAAATTAGGGACCATTTTGATACACTTTAAAAAACGAGGACCCAATTGAGACATTCGTACATAAATAGGGATGTAGAAAAGGATTAAACCTAAAAATATAGTGCTTTTATACAGTTAAAATATTATAGTTTGTTTTATTAATAGAAAAATGTAAAGTATTAGGTAAAATTTACAGTGGTGTAGCTTATGTCAATCAAAAGTAGTCTAGAAAATGTAAATTGCCGTAAGATAAATTTTTCTTTTCAAAAATATTATAAAAAATTATATTTAGTCCCTAAACTGCATTATAAAATTTTTAGACATATACTTTAAATCATCCTTTCCAAAACAAACCACATAATTAAAAATATTAATTTTCATAAAGTACATGATTAAGTATTTTATAATTTAATTAAAAAACTAGACACAATTTTTCATAATAGTTTGAAAATGAAAATCGTATTTAACTTGAAAATAAATACCCAAATGGATTATAGGACTGGTAAAATTACATTTTTCTTCTTTTGAATATAAAAAAAATATCCATTTAATTAATCAAATTCCAGAAGACAGGAACTTTGTTTCTGTTATTACTTAATCAGGCAGCAAGCCTAACTCATTGTGCCATCGTACATATTCTCAAGACATTACAATTACAAGTGCAATCATGCTGAAAAAGACACGAACCAAGCCCTTCACATCATAATGGTGTGTGAGAAATTAACTCATAATGGAACAAACAAGAGATTCATAACCATGAAAGAAGCCACAGAATGTACAAGTATGAAATATTATATTGATGAATTGCATAAAATGAATATAGTAACAAAGCAAATCCAACTCCAGTATGAAATGCGCTCAAAGCATAGGCTAAAACAAATAAATGCCAAAAATATGTACAATGCGAAGCCAATAAGAAAATGGTTTGGACTCAACCCCTTCCTCTGATAACCTGGTTTCATACCTCAACGTGAAAAATCACGACCAAGATTTAAGAGATCATCTAGTAAAGTTTTATTCTAGTATCGATGGTGCTCCTGCAAATGGGGCATAACTCAAGATCTTGTCCGCATTCACAGCATGTCTGCAGATAAATAAAAGTGGCTCATAAGAAAAAAAGAACCAACACTAATTGTAATACGCATTCAATCATCTTTACTATGTGAGATCAAAAGTAAACTTGTCTGGATTCCTTTACCTGATGCCCGCAACCAAAGGCCATATCTTTAGGATTGGTGAGGCAAATGGGACAAACCTGCAAGGATCACCCAAAAGAATAGTTTTACTTGAGAGTTTGAGTGTGCATTCAATCATGTATATGAAAACTCACTTTTTAGTGCCAATGTGAACATCAAAAGACACTTTTGACTGGATTGAGAGTACTGACAAGTGCAATGACTGCAAACTAAAGAAGGAAAAACCAATAGCAAGAGAGAGTGGATATACCTGATTATCAGAAGCAGAAGTTGCGGGAGGGTTCGGCCTAACATCATGTCTGCTAGATGGTGCACTGGGACGAAAACTGTTCTGACGGGAAGTTTTTGGGGAATTGAAAGATGGGGAACTGAAAGATGCTGCACCGTACAGAGGCGGTGGCAGAGGAACCCTGTCGATATCTTTCCCTCTTCGAGTACTGTTTGAAAAGTTAATACAGCTTATTAGATGGCTCCATAAACAGTAATCTATTCAATGCAGCAAAAGCCTCTAAAGAAAAGAATTCAATATTTGTTACCCCAATATATTAAGCTCTATTGTAGCCTTGTACTGGGAGGGTATTTCCATCAAAGCAGCCAATGCAAACTCAGTTTCCTTTCTTGACCTATCCATGTTCTTTGACATTATTTCTGTGAAATTCACAAACTAGAGAAGAAGGAAAAATAAAAGAACAGGTTTGTCATTATTGAGATCATAAACAAACCATACTTCAAAGAAACAGCAGAACTAACCGACAATTTTTAATAGAAGATACATGCCTGGAAATTATCAAACGCTCGGGCTGGAATGTTATCATCAAATTGTTTCATCATATCCCATGGCCCGTCTCCAACCCCAACTAATATGATCGACAAGGGATATTCACTGGTAATAAACACATTTTTTATGATGACAATAGACAGTGTTAGGAAACTGATAACCATGAAAAGGAATAAGCAAACACTGACAGCTGATTACCTAGCTTTCACAATAGCTTCCACAGTTTTCTTTTCTTGTGCACTCAACTGACCATGCTCAGTGTCAACACTTCTCGTCACCTGCAACAAGTTCTCTGTAATGATCATCAATTCATTTAACATATCGAGTCTCATAATGCTTGATAAGAGACATGACCACACCATGCCAGTATGTCGTTATGCTAAATATCATCTTTAAGATTATTGATAATTCCTTATGAAAACTACAGCTGATTCTTTCTTTGATTTCAGTTTCATTAAGCAATTATCAACCAAATTTTATGACTAAACCACAGAACTTGAAGATTGGATAAAACAATGCTTACGAGATAAAAGCATTCAATTTACCCATAATCTAACCTTGTTTTGAAATATATAATTCTAGGGTTATTAGTTATTACCACTAGGGGAAAAGGTTCTACACGTAATTCCTTTCTTATATAACAAAGCCTGATTTTTGTCCTTATTTAGCCCCCCAAAATAAAATTCCTTAGCTCCACCATTGACTACATACAACAAATATTGCCTTGACTTGGTTACTTAAATAATGTGTGAAAGTATTGTAATATTTAAGGAAGGTCTAGATGTTCAGCACTGAACATACAGCTCACCCCTCCATGAGAAGGTAAAAACATCAATATAAAAAATTCATGTGCAAGTGTGCACACTATTTGGTGTAAATTTTGATTATTTGATCTCAAGATACACTTATTGAGTAATTAAAAAAATATTTTTCTAATTCAATTCAAATAACCCTCAACCTGGCCATCAGCTATAATCACTAAGACATGGTATTGGCCTCCACTTTGCTCAACTATGGTGATTGCCATCTCAATGACTGGGGCAAATGATGTTGGTCCTGCCATTAGTCGAGCAAAAATAGAATAAGCAAAGAGCTGGTAACAGATACAATAAGAAAAAATGAATTGATGTTCGACCAATCTTTCAATACCTGCAAGTTTTAACTGAGGGACCAATTCCCTATATCGTCCCAACACTTCTTCAAATCCTTGGCAAAATCTCTCATCAGGATGGAAACTAAAAACTTCTTGATCATGAGTTGATGCTGCCAATATGAAAATCCAAACAGAATACAACTCATGGGAACATTATACTAGATAGATGAATGTAATTCATAACAATGGTTCTTATATTACCATCTCCAAAACCAAAACAGGGAATTAAGTTATCCTCATCAAAGGAAGATAGAGTTTTCCCAATGATAGATATAGCTTGCTCATATGGATTTTGTTCATGACCAATGTAATGCAGGCATCTCCTTTGAAATGACCTTGCACCTAATACAGAAACAAGTTATGCATGTTAAACACAATTACAAAGGAGGCAGATGAAGATGGTTAGTCGACAAGGGAAACACCTGTCCACTCATTACTCTTCGTAAAATCAATACCAACAATGAGATTGGAAGATTCTAGGCCAGCATTTGCTAAAGCTTCAGTTACCTTAAATATGAAACATCACTTCAGAATGTCACGCCAATATGAGAATTCAAAATGATTACTGGTGTAGCACCAGAAGTCAGCATAGTAATCCAACATTTACATTAATCAGAAAGACCAATGGCACTAACAATGACAATGTCAAGATAAGAATTACAAAAAGATAGTTACAACACCTTAATCTAAGCTATTCAAGACCTGAACTGAAATAGGCTCTGGTTTTCAAACCTAAGAGATTAAATTCAAAATACAAGAACAGTTGCATTGCATGCATTCAGTGTAAACCAACATACTCTACAAAAACCAAGCACACCCAAGACCTAAACCATTTAAGCAATTTAATAATGAAGGAGCATAAAAGGTTACCTGGTCTAGGCTCTTATAATTATCACCTATCCTTGAATACTTCCCATCTGATCTCTTTCCTTGTTCTGGAGCAGGACCACCACCATTGCTTTGAGATGAATACCCGTAATGCCTCACAGGCCCTTGATCTTGGCTTTGTGGCAAATAAGGCGATTGATACCGAGGAAAAAAATTTGAGGACGAACGTCGCCTAGAACTCCTTCGTTTTGAAACTGATCCGCCCATAAATTCTCTATCCTAAACAAACCCAGCAACCCCATTTAACATTCAAATCAAAGCCCACAGAACCGTTCTTCTTCAAGACATTCTCAACAAAAACAGTTAACTTTTTTCTTCTAATCTGCATTTTAATCCACTCACATTGGTTCCAAATCTCCTACCATACCCATTATCCTTCTTTGTTGTAAATTTCTCTAACTAATGATAATTTTCAAAAAAGATTCTTTCTTTACGTAAATCGATTGAAAATTTGGAAGCAAAAGGTGAAACAAAAAATGATACCTTGGAGGGGCTGAGAGAGGGTGAGGCAGTTGGAGTTGAAGGGCATTAAGGTAGAAGGTAAAGGTGTCAGTTTCACTGGCGGTGACTGAGAAATGATAAGAATGAGAATGGATATTGATTTTGTTGTTGGATTGCTGATGATGATGAACGGTGAAGGTTGTTTCCTCGAAATTTCTCTCTCCTCTTTCTCTGTCGCTTCACCCACTTTAGGCAAAATATAACATGTTTGGTGCTTCAGTTGTCCTACCTCTCCAACGTGACAAAACACGTTGCTAATGGATTGTTGGTTTCTCCATCTTATGATAAAGATATAATTTTTCTAATCTTTTACATTTTATTTTAATTTTCTAAAAGAACAATTACTTTAGCTAGTGTTAGATTTAAATAATCAGATCTCCCCAATCATTTTCTCCAAAACCATATCCAGTGTTGTTATATTTAAATAATAAGATCACAAGCACTCGCACTTCATGCTATATGTATATCACTCTTGATTTACAGAATATTTGGTGAAAGAATATTATTCTTACTTTTTGTTTTGCTTTCTGATTGACCTAAAATGTAAAAGTATTTTCCTTTTCAATTTTACTTTTAGTTTTGCTTAATCTTGTGTAAATTAAAAAATAAAAAGTAAAAATTGGAAATATAAACATCTTTCCCGAATCACTTTTTTTTTCTTTCAAACATTATGTTTAGTTTCATCACCATTAAGGGTGTTTCTTCTTGGAGACTTCTTCATGCACCTCCAAATTATTAAAAATATTTTCGGTAAATATTTTCAAAATTCATATAAGTCTTAAAGGTATTTGGAAATCTATCAACACATTCAAAATTTGATTAAAAAATTTAACGGATTTCAAAATTTAGTTAAATAACGTAACGAAATTCAAAGTTCTTCAAAAAATTTCAAAAATCCGTTTCACATTTTTCTTAAATTTTGATTTTAAATTTAATTATTTTTTAATTTTTTAATAATAATAATAATATAAAATTTAATTTAATATATATAAATATATTAAATTATATTAGAATATTAAATTAAATTAAATATCTATTAAATCTTAACTGAAAAATAAAATTTAAGAAAATTTGTTAAACAGAAATCCAGATATTAAATTTTATTTTTAAATTAAAATTTAATAATAATCTAGTTTAGTTTAAAATTTTGATATTATTTTTTATTATTAAAATATTTATAATAATAATAATAATAAATATATAAAATTTGATTTAACATATTTAAATATATTAAATTATATGAAAATATTATATAAAATAAAGTATTTAATAAATTTTATATAAAAATTACAATTTTTTTAAATTTATTTTTATATAAAACTTAATATATATTATTAGTTTAATTAAATATTTTAAAATTATATAATATATTATTATTTTAATAATTATTAAAATATTATTTTCATTATTATAATAGTTATAATAAAAAATAAAATAATAAACATAAAAAATAACAAAAATAATACAAAATATTATTTAATATATTAAACTAAATTAAATGTTTTTCAAATTTTGAATAAATAAAAACTTTAATAAAATATACTATACTAATTTAATATTTTAAAACAATTTAATATATATTAATTTTAAATAATTATTATAAATATTTTTATTGTTATAAATCTTTGTTTATAAATTTAAAATTTAATAAATATTTATTCTAATTTAAATAATTATATTATAAAAATAATAATATTAATGTAATATCTAATTTACAATATTTGAACATATAAAATTATTTTAAAATATTAAATTAAAATAAATATTTTAATAAATTTAAATTAAAAAAATAAATATATTAAATGGATTTCAAAATCCGTTTAACATATGGTAGCGGGAATCCTTTTAATATATTTTATCAAATTTTACTTTTTAATTTAAAATTAAGGAAATATTATTTTAATTTTTATAATAAAATATAATATATATTAATATTGTCACAATTATTATAAATATTATATTATAAAATCTAGAAAATAAAGAGTTCATGTTTTAAAATAATGAAATTGAATGTTTTAAAGTCAAATAATTCAATAAAATAAATATAATTTTGTAAACTCATCTCATTACTTAAAATAACAATTATTTCTTTAAAATGTATTCTCTCAACTTTCTCTTACTTCATTCTAAAATATCTTATTTTTGGATCTATTGGACGATCAGGAAAGTTCTTAGGAGATCACGGCAAAATAATTTTCATACCTATTCGATCAGTTTCTAGTATTGAGTAAGTAAGTTTTGATTCTTTTTCTCTTTCATTCTTAATCTAAAATCCTGCGAAACAATTCTTCATTGCATACGTCTTATTGTCTCTCTTCTTAATTTTCTTGTAATATGAAGTCTTAGAACTCATTTCGTTTTTAATTTGGTGTTTTACAGGCATTTCTAAAGTAACTTAAACTCTCAGCAATTGTTTAGTGTTTTTAAAACTACGTTATTTGAATGTAAAATAAAGGAGTTAGTCCTTTAACTTTGAATTGAGTTGTGGTGTATGTTTAGTAGATGTGTGTATGTTAATTTGATTTAATTATAATTTCAATAATTATGTTAGTGTTAATTCATTTGATTTAATTATAATTTCAATAATTATGTCAGTGTTAATTCATTTGTTGACTGTATTGGACTATTGTATAATTAATTTATAGAGTGGTATAAATTTTAATGATATTTGTTGTTATTAAATTAAAGTAAATATGTTAAAAAATAAAAAAGGAATAAATATGTTAATGAATTTTGAAATTCATTGATATTAATAGATTTCAACTGTTAGAAGGAATGCAAAAAAATTTTATTAAGAAAGTATAGGCAGAAACCTCCCATCATTAAACTCTTCAAAATATACTATGAAATTAAAGAAAACTTTATTACTCATAGACTATTACCCAAAGTAAAAATCACTCAGCTTTACGTTATCTCGTGTTAATGATATTATTTGGTTTCTTGTGAAAAATGGTTATTTATTTGGTTTCTTTAGTAACAAAAATACCCAGAAAAGAATGAACCTTGTCCTTAAACCACGCTAAACCTCTGTAAGTGATGGATCAGTTTCGTGCACGTTTCGGAACTATTTTTCCATAAATTATGGCTATTTAAAATTCCTTAATGAATAAATAATTGAGAGATTACGCGAGATTATTGCAATGCAAATTTAGTCTATGTGATTAACTCGTCATAAGCCATTCTAATGAAAAGGTTCTTTTATATTACATATTTTTAAGACCATTACAAATTTGGCTTCAATAATGTTTATGAAATCTATAATTTTAGAATTTTTTATTAATACTTTAAGTTTTATATTGATAAGTTTGAAAGACCCTGATAACAGTATTGCATGGAAGATATTTTCAGTGTGAAAGTTTATTCATTCATTAGCATTACCATGGGCGAAATTGATTGTTTTGTCTTTTTATTTGTCGTGCATGAGATCATGGGAACTATCATTGAGCCACAAAACCGTGGTCTGTGACACAGTGACTGCACAGTTCTTCTGTTCACAAACATATCATCGATTGGCATGTTGTTGGCATTGGTGTCAGTAAGAAGTTAAAGATTTGATGTTTTCCACACTACGAATAAATTTTTTCTCCAAAGTTTGTTTTCTTTATTTTCAAGTAGCACATTGTAGTTAATATTTACACGCATAACAAGTTTTGGATAAATTAAAATTTGGTTTTTGAAAAATTATATTTTTGTAAGTTTAATTAAGCTGTAGTTTGGAATTCGAATTTTGGAAAGTTGAATTTTGAAATGAGTTTTGGTGAATTTGGGTGAGATGTATTTTAGAATTTGGTTTGCAAGTAATCGAATTCTGACTTAAATTTTCATGAATTTAACCAAATTGTAGTTCGAAATTTGGATTTTCAGAAATCGAATTTGGTATAAGTTTTGGTGAATTTGGTCGAGATGTATGTTGAAATTTGAATTTTGGGAAGTTGAGTTATGAGGTCTTATTTTGTAATTTTTTTAAAAATTTGATTAAAATGAAGAGAGGGTAGGAAAAACATGAAGTTTTTTTTTTCAATTACATATATTTCTCAATTTTGTTAAATTATATTTTTGAAATAAATTTTGTGATTGTTATTTATTAAAGATAAAGTATTGAGTTGATAATGACAGTCAAGACTGTGTCAAACTAAACTAGACAAGTATATCTAGAGGATACCAAGAATATTTAGGGATACCATAAGTGATGAATAATACTACGTAACCAGAAGTGGGTAATACTTGGTACTAGTCACACTAACAGAGGTTACTAAGCCTGAATAGTGTAACCAAGAGTGATGAGAATACTCACTCGAACTTCATTGAAATTGAAAATCTAGTGAAACCCTCTAAGTTATCTTAGAGGAGAACTAGAGGTAGCTTAGTTGAGTAAACCAATATAAAATGTCTGTGTGTTATATTCTAGACTTATGAATGTTCATCCTATGCTAAAAAGTAAATCATTACACATTCACCTATTAACAGTCGCCTTCCTCTCTAAGATTCACTTCCTCCTAAACGATAGGAAGATCAATTGAAATAGAGACCATGAGTGTGTTCATCAGACCAACATTTAAAGGGCAATGTTTAAGTAGCTTATGATGATCACTCAATTCTCAACTACTACGACCATAACATCAACTTCAAAAAGATATATAAAAACATTATTCAACCCCTCTTTTAATCCCATCACTTTAGGGGAGTCTTTATCCTAGAAGTCCCCATGCATAATATTGTACACATTCATGTTAATGTATTCTGGTGTGTTTAAATATCTAATTTTACATATGTTTACATGAGTTACTTATATATGCTCTAATTATCTGTTATATATGCTTTGATTAATTATTATATATGCTCTTATTATTTGAAAACTAACCCTCATGCATATAAGAAAATATGATAATGAATATAATCTAGTAAAGTGTTCAAACGATGTCTGAAAATCACACTAAAAGTGTTCAAAAGATTTTGAAATATGAATGCACTTTTGTGTTGACTGAAAATCATATCGTTTGGATGTATATTTGTTATATATCAAAAAGGGGGAGATTGTTAACACAAAATTGTCTATAAGACTAAATTTTCTAAACATCCTCGTATATTTTGAAGTTTAACAAACAACAATGAATGACATTAGCATATCACAAAGTGTTATCTTTGAAAAAATAATATAGTTGAAAGATAAGCATTTTGTGAAAAAGCATTGTGAAATCTAAATGCTTTGGGAAAAGCTTTAGTAAACACACTAACACATGAGTAGACGCACTACTAAACGATTTCCTCACAAAATGCGTCAATGTGATATATGAGAGTCTTGCTAAACGCACTCGTGCTATACTTTGTGAAACAATGCTATACTAGCTCTTAATATGATGTATAAATGACATTTTTGGTAAACGTGCTAAAAGATTACAAACATGTTTCAAAAACATATGTTGAAAGATATCTTACAAAACGCGCTCTTGCACGAAACGAGAAATCACTAAATAAGGCGATGTTAGGAAAAACCTTGCATAGGCTAAACGATACCTTGTGCCAAACGACGTTTTCATCCAATGATGAAACTCTCATGAACTGCTTGGTATCCCTACTAGAATTCTTAAATGATTAAATGTTGCTTGAGCAATGGAAAATTTGAAAGACTTATAGTTGTTCTGAATGCACATTAAATAGCATTAAATAAACAACGTTTAAAAACAACAAAAGTGAGAAAAAAAGGACATATCTATCTGCATGCATTTCTACTATACTTTGTTAATATTACCTATGTCAAGCATCTACCTGCTCTATCATATATAAGTCATAAGTGGACGTTAGAGACAAAGAGGACATTCACGAACCAAAACGTTTGTACAACATATATTTGGTAAAGTGTTGAAAAAGCATGTCTGCTCTGATAAGTAAACTTTAACCTATAACTGCTACCTATGACAAGGCTAAGAAAATTCAAAGATCAAAGCAAGTATTATCTAACGGACATTTTCTTGAAGCCTATAAATTGAAGATCCTTGAAGAGAAGAGCACGATAATAAGTACACGAATACAAAATAAATCATTTGAGAAGAAAAGCAAGCTTAAAAGAAAAAAAATACTCTCAAGCTTCATGGAATCATAAGCTTACAATCGTAAGAAGAGAGAAAGCTCTAAGATTCTTTTATATTGAATTGTATTGTAAACACATCCTTTGTGTGAAAGTAATCGTCTAAGGACTTGTAAGCGATCTAATTGATTGCAAATTTTGAAGAGAATACAAACACTTAACGCTTAACTCGGTGGGTTAAAACGATAACTAGACGAGTTTGTCTAGTGGAAACCAGAAGTGAATGAAACTCAACTAGACAACGTATCGGGAAGATACCAAGATTGTTTAAGGATACCAGGAATGATGAAGAATACTACACAACCAAGAGTAGGTGAAACTCGGTTATAGTCTGAGTAACGGGGTTATAGTCTGAGTAATGGGGTTACTGGGATTGACTGAGTTGTACTGTTGTTAAAGATTATAGTGGAACCCTCTAAGAGGTCTTAGAAGAGAATTGAACGTAGCTTGATGGAGTGAACCAATATAAAACAACAATGTGTTTATTTCTTCAGTCTTGTTAAACATTTTTCTTACAAACCCTACAGTTGCTTATTGTTAAGACAAGAACATCTATCAGACTGAATTGTCTATAAGATAACCAACCACACGCAATTAGAGTAGTCCTCTGCTACTGCAAACTAGTGTCAACAACACAATGGAGCACATGCTTTTTATCTAACCATATTAGACTCCTCTAAAATATAGCAATCAACATGCACAAGGTCAAGAAAACACCAGTCACCCTACCGCATCTCCAAAGGACCTAAACCAGACATTCAGGACTACTTAACTAGCTCATGGAGTTATCCTAAGAAGGGCCATAATTTACACTTCATTGGTTAGATTGAATGATGCCACTACATACCTCAACCAACAACCAATTGATGCATATTTTATTTTCTAAGACCAAACTGAACCGTGTTGGAGGTATACATGACAATTGGGTCAACTGGACAGTTAAAACAACAAGCAGACGTCCAAAAGTTGTATCCATAATATTTCAAATTTCATCCCTCTTAAATAGATCGAAACTTCTTACATCGCTACTTTAAAAAAACATGTTGTGTCAGAGTGGTGCAACGAAATATTTAGCATGAACAATTAAACCAAAAGGGGGATGGATTGGTTTCTTATCGCAAATGTGTGCCTTTAATAATTTCTTCTCAATTTTAATTTACTTAGCGAATAATTAAAACAATAATAAAGAGTAATGAAAGAGAGAAAACAACACAAATAATTTTATACTAGTTTAGATCACAAGGATCCTACGTCTAGTTGTTAATCCAAAACAGAGATTAACGTTTCACTATCACAAAACAAATAAACTATTACAATCACACAGAAAGACATGTTTAAGGCTTTAGAAACACGTCTCTTGTGTTGTTACCACAAGAGATGAAACTCACTTTCCCTAAAGGCCATAAGGGATGAACACCTTCTTCGAATACTTCAGGAAGGATGAACACTTCCTTTGAATATTCACAAAGGATGATAGGCTTCACTCAGTAATAGCAACAGCACTCAATCACACTCCTAGTGAAAGTTCTCGTTTATGCCAACACCAAGTTCTCAAATTCAAAACACAAGAGTTACACAAACCCTATATCACACTTTTCATAGTTTAAACAAATAGACGTGTGTTAGAATGTGAGTCTAAAACATCTTTATAAAGACCTCACTCAAAGACACCTCCAAAAATCCATTGTGAGCTTTTTCTTGCGTGATAATCGATTATCCACTTATGGTAATCGATTATGCATTTGATAAATCCACAATGGCAAAAAACATGCTCAAAAACTCTAACGGCTAGCTATGATAATCAATTATGGTAAGTCATAATCGATTATGGATAATCGATTATCATACTTTGGTAATCGATTATTCCATATCCAAAATTGAGTTTTTAACAACCTCTAAAAACAACTTTATGATAATCAATTATCTTAAGTAGCTAATTCATTATTGCAGAGCTTTTTTATTCGAATTTGAATTTTAAAGCCTAACTTACATGGAATCAACAACATATAAATCCCTATACATAAAACTACTAATTACAAAAGCTTTAACACATCAAACAAGTCTTCATGAAGGTCTTATTGCAAAATGAGCACTTGAGACTTGATTTGGGCATCATCAAAATTTCTATACTTCATGATTTTGCTAACATGTTGTATGATAGAAAAATGAATACACCGCATATGCTTTCGAGATTGGGTATTAAATCACAAAAGGTAACTCAACACTGTCCATAACTATCATGAGGAAACAAAGTTGAAGAAATTTATACCACTATGGTTGTTGCCTTCTGCACCCACGATTTAAAATCTAAGAAATCATTGGCTAACCCCACAATTCCTAGTATCACCATCGAATTTCACAAATTAAAAGCATGTAAGCATCCCCATTACCTTGGTTTCTCCTAGTCTTTTCTCCCTTGCGCCGATGGAAGTCTTTAATCCAACTTCAATTAACCACTGTCTCAACCATCAAACTATCATGTTTCTTTTGGTTACAACATGCACCACAACCATATAATTATATACATGTCGTACCTGACAATAGTATAATTAAAAAAAAAAAACAAATTTAAGGGATTAATGCTTGATTTTCAGTTGTTAATCCCAAATAGAGATTAATGTTTCACTATCACAAAACTAATAAATTATTACAATCACATAGAAAGATAAGTTTAGGGTTTAGAAACACCTCTCTTGTTACCAGAAGAGATAAAACTCACTTCCCTTGAAGGCCACAAAGGATGAACTCCTTCTTCGATTGTTTCACGAGGATGAACACTTCCTTTGAATCTTCACAAAGGATGATAGACTTCACTCAGCAACAACAACAACACTTATTCACACTCCTTGTGAACGTTCTCGCTTTTCCCAACACCAAGTTCTCAAAGTCAAACCGCAAGAGTTACACAAACCCTAGATCACACTTTTCATAGTTTAAGCAAAGAGATGTGTGTTAGAATGTGAGTCTAAAACATCTTTATAAAGACCTCACTGAAGGACACCTCCAAAAATCTGTTGTGAGCTTTTTCTCGCGTGATAATCGATTTATCACTTATGGTAATCGGTTATACATTTAATGAATGCACAATGGCCAAAAACATGCTCAAAAACTCCAACGGCTAGTTGTGATAATAATCTATGGTAAGTCATAATTGATTATGGATAATCGATTATCATACTTTGGTAATCGATTATTCCAGATCCAAAATTAAGTTTTTAGCAACCTTTAAAAACTTCTCTCTGATAATCGATTTTCTTAACTAGCTAATTGATTATTATAAAGCTTTTTGACTCCAAAATGAATTTTAAAGCATAACTTACATGGAATCAACAACATATAAAGCCATATACATAAAACGACTAATTACAAAAGTTTTAACACATAAAACAAGTCTTCGTGAATGTCTTCTTACAAAGCGAGCACTTGAGACTTGATTTGGGCATCATCAAAACTTCTATACTTCATGATTTTGCTAATGTGTTGTATGATAGAAAAATTACTACACTACAGATGCTTTGCAAATGAGGTATTAACTAACAAAAGGTAACTCAACACTACCCATAACTATCACGAGGAAACAAAGTTGAAGAAATTTATACCACCATAGTTGTTGCCCTCTGCACCCACGATTTTTAATCTAAGAAATCATTGCCTAACCCCATAATTCCTAGTATCACCATCAGATTTCACAAATTGAAAGCAAGTTAGCATCCCCTTACCTTGGTTTCTCCTAGTCTTTTCTCCCTTGAAGCTGATGGAAATCTTTAATCCAACTTCACTCAACCACCGTCTCAACCATCAAACTATCATGTTTCTTTTGGTTACAACATGCACCACAACCACATAATTATATACATGTCGTACCTAACAAGAGTATAATTAAAAAAAAAATTTATGCACCTCACAAAATTTGAACACATGACCATAAGTCTAATATAAAACTCTCACCAAGTGAGTTATACAACACTTGTGAAAAATATACATCTTTCCTTATTAATAAACATAAACCATGATACCATATTTGATTTTCATTCTACTATTTTCTGAGTCTTACACGAATGTTTCGATCCCAAATCTACTGAGTGACATTGTTAAAGTTAATCACCTTTCATGTGAGACATTGTCTGCTTTAGAATCTATGATTCATTACAATTTTATACACCTAAAAAAATATAGAAAAAAATTTCTAAAATAATGTAATAAAAACTAAAAATTTTATAAGTGAAATAACTAAATTAACCACCTTTCACAATAATATATTTAATCACGACAATTTTACACGGTCCTAAAGATTAAAGTAAAGAACTAAAATCTTAAAATACAAATATATTTTAATTTGTGTATTTATCTAGGATTAGTGGAAGTACTCCTCAAAGTACAGAGTTGTTTATTATTTAACCTATAGTTATAATATTTTAAGCCAGACTTTTCTTTCACAGCCCGCTCTTATAGTACTTCCGAGATCAAGTAACGCTAGAGATGACAAGATCAAAATGTCTACATGACCAATGGTTATTAATTTAAAATATTTATGTCATGCGTTACTAGCTTATAAACACCCAGAAAGTTTACTTGATAATTTGAACTTAAATTTATCTTATTTTCTTAGAAAAAAACAAATACAATATAAAATTATAAAAGATAATACTAATAATTGAATTTGAGCTAGAAATAATTAAAAAATAACTAAATGTAAATTAAAATTAAGATAAAAACACTAACTACACTATTATCTCAATAGAAAAGTCTTTTACTGTATAAAAAAGAGTCTTAACGAAATTGGAAGTAATTGGTATAAAATTCAAATATTTGACAACAAGATAAAATTAATAATACAAATTTCAATTCCTTGTCAAATAAATTCTTTTAAATTAACATTCGTACCATGATTGCTTAAATCTACAGGTTTGTTCAAGCATTATGTTAAAAAATATAATATGCATCAAATTTTTTTTATCATGAAATCAATCACAATACAAGACAATAAGTATAACTACTATCCATATTTAGAATATTCCTAAAAGACGATTTTAAATCATTCCCCCAATGACCCGTTAGTACAAAAGATTAGGAGAATAGAAAAACACCTATTCTTACACAAAAAAATTGTATTAAATAATAAAAAAAGGATGAACTACGGAGGTTTCTCATTGACTTATATATTCCTAACCCAAAAGTTTCTACCATATTAATTAATGTTTCCATCATAAAATAGATTGTAAAATTATAAATTAACGAAAAAATAAATTGTAAAAATCATAAAACTATCTATAAATTTTGTCTTATAACATAACATGGTAAAGTGACTCTCATATGATATGTTTTCTAAAAGAGAGTCACTGTCATGTTCCAAATAATAATAAAAGCTTTGATTTTGAAGCGAAGCGTTGAATTGAAGTTTACGAGAGTGTTAAATTAAAGTGGTGCATTAATTAAAAAGAAAAATTACTGTTTGAAGGAAGATGGTTGAAGATGAGGTGAGTAAGAAGAAGGTAGGGTATGATTCAGATTGCAGAGGATAGGGAATTACAAGAATCGGAGTCTGTTTCGTCCTTCTGAACTCTAATGGAGGCACTATCCCTTCTTCCCATAAACACTCTCTCAAATAACCACATTTCTCTCACTGCTTCTTCTAATTATGTTTCGCTCTATTCTTCCTTACAACTCAATCCTTCTCTCACTGCTAGAACCCTCACTTTGGTATTCATTCATTCATTCATTCAATTCTATTGAAGTTTTCTGCATTCTTTGCTTTCTGGGTCCCAAGTGGAATGATGATAACTACGTTTCTCTTTGCAGAGAAAAAGCGTCGTTCGTGTACAAGCCGAGAGTGAAGATTATGAATTGAAGCAAATGAGGGATATGGCTGCTGCCAGAAAGAGATGGGAGGCTCTGGTATTTTTCAGTTTCATAAACTTGTTTTTGTCATCATAGCCACAGTTATAGCTGCATTTGTTCGCAATCATAAGAATTACGACCGAGCCGCTGCTGAAATGTAAAACCTTATAAACAATATGCCTGTGGACTGATGACTAATGAGGATATTAGAGTGGAATTGAATTTTTCACAATCTTGTTCTTGTTTGATAAACCCCTTTATGACCATGGTGTTGATTAAAATATGGGGTGGACCCTATTAATTTTTCTTGCTGTTTGCTTGCTTGTTTTTGTAGGTCAGAGATGGAAAAGTTAAAGTTCTTACCCCAAGGGAAGCTGGGTACGCAGTTCAGCTTTCAGGCAAGCCCCTTCTTGATGTCCGTCCCTCAAATGAGCGCAACAAGGTTTGTCTTTGAATTCAGGCGTTGCTTTTGTTTACCCTTTGGCCAATGCATCATCGTAGGTGAATATAAGTGGAACAATTTGACATTTTAAACACGTTATTGCTGCGGTCATACATCATTGAAGCTAATTACCATGATGGTAATTGATCTTGGGTAGTTGTAAAGAAAGCATTAGATGGATTTACCTATGAGTTTAACTTTGTTCATGATACTAATTTTTTTTTCTTATTGCTAATAAGTAATCTGACTCTTTTTCCTGTATTTTCGCCTCATTGTTGTGATCTTTGCTTGTTCTTTTTGTGTCTTTTGAAGGCATGGGTGAGAGCTTCAACCTGGATTCCAATATTTGATGTTGATAATAAGCTAGATTTTGGAACCGTTCCCAGAAAAGTCACAAATTTTGTTATGGGTATTAAAAATCCCATGCTGACTCTTTCATTAGTAATTCTTTGTTAGGGTTTTTTAATTTGTAAACTAAATTGGAAGATTTCATTAGAAATGTATTACTTCTGTTGTGTTGAACAGGAGGTTGGTGGAGTGGCATGCCTACTCTATCTTATGACAGGTATCATAAACTATCATTTGCTCTTTTGATTTGTTGTCCATGTACATGAATTTATAATTCATTTATTTCCTCTCTTCAACAGCCAGTTCTTAACCAAAGTTGCGGAAAAGTTCCCCAAAGATTCTGAATTAATTGTTGCATGCCAGAAGGGATTGAGGTGAGATTTATACACTCGGTCGATTGATTGCACCCTCAATTTAATCGTTTTGGATTCCGATTATCTGTTTTGTTAAAACGTATTTGATACTTCCTCTTGCGTTTTTGTCCTATTATAGTATTCCTACATTTGGCTCCTAAAATTCTGGTGCATGAAAGAAACTATCTGATGATCGTTAAACTAGTATCAAACAAACAGCACAGCATTTTTGTGGTTGATTGAACCTCATTTTCCTGCTAGATCACTTGCTGCTTGTGAACTACTGTATAATGCTGGCTACAAAAATCTGTTTTGGGTTCAAGGAGGATTTGAAGCTGCTGAAGAAGAGGCATGTTTTCTTATTTAAATTTTGTGGAATTTGTATTTTATTTACTCTACTTTAATCAAGCATAGGAAAATAAAATTGGCTAATTTGGTGTGCTCATTTCTTTTTTTTACCAAATTTAATTTGGAACAGGATCTCATTGTAGAGGGCCCATCACCTCTCAAATTTGCTGGAATTGGTGGAGTGTCAGAATTTCTTGGGTAATTGTTTAATCTCTCTCCTTTTTCAGGCTTAATGCATGTTATAATATTGTTGATGAAATCTATTTGGTCTTGTCAATTTGAAGTTATCTCTATTGGATAACAAAAGTTAGTTTATTATCTACACTGTTAGCAATGTTTTTACAATGAATTCTTGCCACATTAGAATGTTATATATACTTTGATGGGCTTCAACGGCATAGACCTTTGAAATAATGGATAACAAGAACAAGTCTGAGTGGTGATAACTGTTGACATGGTAGTCAAAGTTGAGATCTTACTCAAGATCAGAAAGGGAAATATGGATTGTTAATCAGAAGATCGAAATATGAATTCTACAAATTTTATGAAAATTGTATATTCACACACAAAATCTTTGTCTCACTCAAAATTCATAGTTGAACTTCATATTATACAAAGCAACTCCATCTAAACCAAATAATTTTGTAAGCAAAATTCATAATCTGCACAGAGACCTTCAACTCCACCATTTCGATCTCCTTCACCATTCAAATCAGCCACATGTAAATCATGATGATGTAAAGTTTCATCCTCCTCAACTTAGACCAGAACCAAGTTTTCATCCTAATCCAATGCTTCATTCTGCTCATACTCATCTTCCATAATCCACTCCACATTGGATGAATAATCATCAATATTAATTTGGTCTGGTTTTCTTGTTTGCTTCTTATTAGCTCATTTTGAATTAGTCATAACAAAACAACTTCATTCATAGTGCAGGGTGGATGTAATTCAGGGATATGAATTGCTGAAAAGTTTAAGCAAGTTTTCGGCGTATTTGTAGCAACACTTAATAGAGGTACAAACAAAAGGATGGTCAAGTCTTTGAAATTAAGTGTAATACAACTTTATCCAAAACTAAGGCATCCTTAAAAGCTTTGAGAAAGGAGTTAAAAAATGAGGTAGAAGCATTTTATGTTCAGTTGGAAAAAATTGGCAAAGTGGCATACAAATTACAACTTCCGAACAACTCAAGATTACACTTGGTGTTCCATGTTTCATAGTTAAAGAAGGCTTTAACCTCCTATCAACTGAATCAAGAACTGCCCAAGTTCTTCTTAAATGAGTTTGAATTGATGGTAGAACCTGATCAAGTATTGGCTACTAGGATATTGTTGAATGGAACCTGGCAAGTGCTGATAAAATGGACTGACATGCCCACAGAATATAGCTCCTGGGAAGATTATGAGGTGATTAAGGTTTTCCCCGAGTCCACCTTATTGATGGGCATCAATTGCATTGGCCTTTGAAATTTTTCTACTGTTGTAGTGGAAAAATGGACTCTGGCAGGAATGAGTTTGTTATGCAGAGTGGTGGTGACTAACTGCACACATGGCAGATTGAGATAGCGGAAATCTGTGGGAGAGGAAAGTGATAGGTACCCAAATTTATTTAAGACTTCCAAGACAGGTTCTTGGATGTTCACCCAGAAAAACTAGACAACTTTATTAACAATGAAACAAGCACAATAATCTAAATTATTACACTAGCCTTGGTCTTTCGAGAGGACTAGACTCTCCCTAGCCTTCCCTTTACAAAATTTCCTAAAAAACTGCTAAAAACAACTTATGAAAGTTTGAGACAACTAAACCTACCAACAGACAGATATAACTGTCTGTCCCTTTTATTTATCCTAATATAAATATTTCCCTTGAACCTATCAATACCCTTCCATGAAGTTTCACCTGGTCCTCAAGGTGAAAAGCAGGAAACTCCTTATTGATGGCAGTAGCATCTTCTTAGCTGTTTTCGATGGGTGGGAGGTGTTTTCAACTGTACGGACTACCTTATTTTTTCCTTATTTTGTAAACTGTATCAAACCTATCAACACCCTTTCCATGAAAGTCTGGAACTTCTTTATGAATGCAAGCAGCAGATTCCCTAATTCCTGAATTTCCTCTTCCAAAATAAGCAACATATGGAGTTGTTTATTTTTGCAAGTATGATTAGGCCCAAACTTTTCATCACACCTAAAGCATAAGCCCTTTTTTATCTTATCTTGCAATTCTTCTTGGGACAATTTTCTAAATGGTGCCCCTCCTTGTTGAGTCCCAGAAGGGGAACTATTGATGGTGCTCAGACAACCACTGCTCTCTCCACTTCCTTTGTTGGAGTTGGTAAAACCCACTGAATTTCCCCCTTCCTTTGAGTAACAACAAGTAGGTGGCAATTGTCTGTAGGTGTTACTTTGAAGTTGCACAGTGAGAGAGTCTCCCTTGGTGGTGACTCTAACCTTTTCCTCCACCATTTGAGCCTTCATCATTAACTCAGCAAGGCTCTTGAGCTCATAAAACTTCACCTCTGCCCTTATTTTGTCCTTCAATCCATTCAGAAAAATGCGAGTAAAATAATCTTGCCTTATACCATTCAAGAACCCCGCATATTTCTCAAATTGTTCAATATACTCTCCCACCTGCCCAATTTGTCTAAGCCCAATCAATACTTCAAAAGGATTTTGAAGCATTGTTGGTTGGAACCGTTGAGCAACCACCTCTTTGAAAGCCTCCCATGTGGGATTCAGATAGCAAGTCTCCCACCACTAGAACCAATTTAGGGCTTTTCCTTCCAAAGCCATCATAGTAGCCCTCATCCTCTCCTCTTCATTGACTTCTTTCAACTGGAAATATCTCTCCAACCGGTTAGTCCAGCCATAAGCATCTTCTCTTGCAAAAACAGGAATATCTAGCTTCCTCCATTTTTCCCCAGTCAGTCCTGAATGTCCACTTTCATTCCTTTCGTCATTCTTGAGACTGCCCGCACTGCCTTCCTTGGCAACAGAAGCACTATACGCTGTTTGTTTATCAGAGGATGTGAAACGTTCCACCAACCCTGTCAGCCCTGTAAGCATTTCCTCCAACCTTTGGAACCTTCTCTGATTTTCATGTTCCTGCTCTTGCACTATGCACTCCAATCCATCCAATCTTGCCTCCATTCTTGTATTGACCATGCTGCACAACCACCACAGTACCAGGAAAGTGACTCTGATACCAATGATAGGTACCCAAATTTATTTAAAACTGTAAAGGCTTCCAAGATGTTCTTGGATGTTCACCCAGAAAAACTAGACAACTTTATTAACAATGAAACAAGCACAATAATCTCAATTATTACACTAGCCCTGTCTTTCGAGAGGACCAGACTCTCCTTAGCCTTCCCTTTACAAAACTTCCTAAAAAACTGCTAAAAACAACTTATGAAAGTTTGAGACAACAAAATCTCCTAATATAAACATTTCCCTTGAACCTATCAGAAAGAGAATAAAGAGCCACGTGGAGGGGGATGGATTGTTGGTAGGGATGGCAAAAAAATCTGCACCCGCGGATAAAATTCGCGATGGATAGTTGGTACGTGTAGATATTTACTACCCGTAGGTTGCGGGTATTTTAATACCCGCTTCTGAACAGGTTGGGTGCGGGTATTATACTATCCGTACCTGCGGATATCCGCTACCCGGAAAAAATAAAATAAAAATTTAATTTATATTTTATTAAGTTAAATTTAATCAAAATGAACATTAATTTATATTTTATAAGGTTAATTTAATTTATATATTATATATTTATATTTAATTTAATTTATATTTTATATATTTTTTGTAATTTTATTTAAATTTTATTTTAATAATTTATAAAAATATATATTTTTTAAATATTTGTGGGTATTCGTAGGTATCCACAGGTATCCGCGGGTTTTAAAATATTCGCGGATATTTTTTAAGCGGATATCCGTGCGGGTAGCGCGTGAATTTTTTTTTTTTGGTCGGGTTGCGGGTAGATACTATCCGTGCCCCACCCGACCCGTTGCCATCCCTAGTTGTGGGGTGGGGGAGGGGTGGGGATGGGTGGCGGGTGACGACGAGAGGAAAGGAGGCAATCATTTTGGTAATTGTGGGGGTTGTGTTGAAAGTCTCACATTGACTAGAGATAAAACAAACTCATAATATATAAGTGGGTGCAAATCTCACCTTACAAGTCGGTTTTGTAGGGTTGAGTTAGGCTTAAAATCCGCTTCTTAACATATCATTAGAATCATTGTTTAGAGCCGATCCTAAAGAGATTTGTTGTTTGTTAGACATATTGTTTCACCCGCTGTAGAATCACCCATTAATGTCTAGTTCCACGCACAAGATGTATATACCTTAGTGTGAGGGGATGTATTGGAAGTCTCACATCGACTAAAGATAAGGTCAATTCAAAATAAATAAATGATATAAATCTCACCTTACAAGCCAGTTTTGTAGGGTTGGATTACGCTTAAAATCCACTTCTTAACTTATTGTTGTCCCAGGGCACAAGGAGAATTCTCTAATTTACCTTTTTTTTTATTGTCCCCTTGAGTAATACCAAGAACTATCATACTTACACATTTATAATTGATTGGAAACTCTAGTACAAAATCTTTGTTCTAAATCACCCTGCAGATTTGAGTCATGATCTAGTCTTTGGTTGATGAAGACTTATATGTAGCCGAATGTTCATTGCTTGTTGGATATAATTGTATGATAGTTTTAAATCATTTTGATTACAATTTGCAGCCTTCAAGTGTGATTTTATATATTCAAAATAATTAGGATATGGTTGCAAATTTCTGACTTCTTAAATATTTCTAGTTGGACTGATCAACAAAGAGCAGCTGCGGCCAAGGAAGGCTGGGGATATAGATTAGTGTTTTCTGCACGCCTGGTATTTTATCCGTTGTGGACCTTCACTTGTATATTTTATTTCTTAATCTATACATTCACAAGTTTGACATTTGTGGCATAGATTGGAGTCTTTCTTGCTGCCGATGTGCTATATATTGGTGCTCAGCAAATTGGGCGCTATCTTCAGGATATCAGGACCCATTGAGGTAAGGTTTTATCAATCCTCACGGAGACAATATTCGTTGTGGATGAGTATATACAGACAGCAGGATAAATAACTCAATTTTGGATGCTGACCCTTGGTAGAGTCTCAGTGCTCATTCTTCACTTAATATGATTTGCCAGCAGACGCTTTCTGAGATTGTCGTATTTGCCCCATCTTATTTTCACTACTACTGGATTATAAATGCAAATAGTTAGGTGACCATTTTTAGTGTAGATTTCTTCCATTTGGTTTGTACTGATACCTTGTGGCCAAATGCTTGTACTTTTTTATGAATTTTCCACTAAAAGAAAATCAACTGTCATATAATCATATTACTGTTCCATTAATGTTACCGTTTTCGTTATGTGTATATATTGTAAATGGCCATGAGTGATGTACTAGATTAGTTCATGTTCATACGGAGTCGAAGAAATACCTTGTGAAGATTAACTTAACGAACTTCTTCAATCTTCGCTTTCCAAAGTATTTGTCCTCTTCTTCCATACTCGTCCTTTGTAAAGGGAATGAGTTGCGTATGAAAAAGACATTTTGACACTTAAGTTAGTTTTGAATCTTAATGATATTAAATGTGTAATTAATACGAGCATTAAAAGAATACTTTGATGATTGTACTATTTATAATATCTTTTATTATTGGGTTCTCACCTGGATGCGTCTAGGCCCAATGATCAATTTACCCTGTCAAAGTCAATTGTTTGATAGTATTATGCTAAGTTGTAGAGTAATTCGTATGTCATTAATTTTGAAAGACCGATAGGTAGTTGGACAGACCAATTACTGGTAGTCAACATGCGAGTTGGACCTATTTGGGTGTAGACACTTAAGACGCATTAAGTTATATTCTGAACCATATTGTCTTAGGAGTAAACCAATGTTGATGTGACTGTGGAGTACTTGGTCGTATATATAATACAGTTCCGAATCTTGGTTATATTGTTGTAGAACTTCTCTAGCGACTGCGACTGTTCAACGTGCTATGTTGTTTTTGTTTGTATCCATTTAGTATTTCTTCATTACATCCTTTTGAAATATTTATGTTGTCTTTAAAGTTAGATGATCAAATCTGAAAAGATATTGCGGGACGAGAAGTAAACATTATGATTTAAGTAGTAGTGATCTGTTAGCACCCAGGATGTATTCTTAGTTCATTGTCTTTCCAAAATTGTTAAACCGAGTAAAGAAACTCGTCTATCTGTTTGATTAGCTGGATCTGTAAAAATTTGTTGTGATTTAGTTTACTAGTATTGCAGAATTTGTAAATGCTGAATTGTCATATGCTTGCCAGCTCATTATTTATCTCTTAATCTAGCTGATTGGTGCGCCATAAACAACCTTAGGAAACCCTTTGAACAGCATGAATCGCATACATCATATTCTAGTAATATTTTATGCAAGGAAATTTACTAATAGATGCTTTAAATATTCTTATTCAGATACAAGAACTAAAAACTAAGAAGTGGATAAATGTATTAGGAAGTTGATTTTTCTTTTCGGAATTTTTAACAATTATTTTGAAGACACTTGTTAATATTTATCAAGTAACTCAAAATACTCATGGATGTTGGGTAACACTATATCCTTCTCTCCAACTTCAAGGAGAAAAAAAAAGTAACACCTATTAGAAATAAATAAAATAACTTCAAGAGAATCTTAAAGAAAAAATTATTTTTCTTCATTTTTTTTTTCTTAAGCTGGTGTCATTAAAAAAACCTTATACTCTATTTATAATAATAAAAAAATAAGCATTTGAATGAACTTTTAATAAGAAAAATAAACATTGGAATGATTTTATTATCACAGGAGATGATGGGAACACTTTCGGAGAATAAGTTCATCGAATCATACATTATGCTAACTATTTTTAAATGATAGCGAATGATTATTTACCGTCTATTATTAGAAGTTGATTATTTTAAAGATTGGTTTAACATCATAAGTTTTGTTTGAATTGATTTGTTCATGTACTTCATCTTTTTGAAGTAAAATAATGAGAAGATAATAATGAAACGGAAGGTAAATGAATCACGTGATGCACGTTTTAATTTTTCGTTCTCTCATGAGAATTTGTTAAATAGATCCTATCAATCCTAATTGAAAAAGTCACCATTTTCTTTCAACAATTATATAAGTCTCTTTCAGTGGTCTCATTTATCCGTCACAAAATCATACATGTTTATTTTTACTAACTTACGTTTGCTTTTCTAGTATTCCTTAACTAATATATTTTACTATAATAAAAGATAAAATTGTTTAATATAACGATTACTCTTGCAAAAAAGATATATAAACAAAATTTCATTAAATTTTTAATAAAAACTATAAATGTTTATTTTCAATAAGTGACATTTTTTTAAGTATTTCTTAACTGATACTTTTGAATACAATAAAAGATAGATTTGTTTAAGATATAAAAATGACTTTAAGAAAAGATATAAAAGTTTTACGTCGTGTTTGTACGATACAATTTAAAAGATTAATTTATTTATTTGAAAATTTTGAATATTTTAGAAGTAAAATAACTTGTTTGGATGATTAAATTAAAAGAAAATTGTAATGGATGAATTTTAAGAAGGTATTTCAAATAATTAAAATAATAAAATTTGAAATTTACTCAAAAAATAAGGAAATTGAAATTTCACAAGTTATAAATTTCTTATTGGTCAAAAAGAAAAAAAATTCACAAGTCTCAAAAGTCAACTCATACATGCCTTCAACTCGAGAGTTGAGCTAGCCTAAGCTGACTTAGCTTAACTATGAGTCCGACCTACTTGATTTGATGTTTGGCCAAAGCTAACTCATCTCTATATATGACTTGCAGTGACTAGTCTCAATCTTCTATCTAGCCGAGTCAACTCAACCTTTTGCCTAAGTCGACTCACTTGACCCTTCGATTTTGGTCGCTTGAATTGAACCTGTCTTAGATGACTTGGCTCTATCTTTGGCTTGGGCTTACTCGATTAGCAAAATTTTCTAAAACTTCAACAAGGGTTGACTCAATTTGGAACAAAGGTTGAGCCCAGGCGACCAGAGCCAAAGGGTCAAACCGAGCAAACTTGGGCCGAGGGTTAAGTTGAGCTGACCGAAGGTAGAGACTAGTTGGCTCAAACCTACTCAGCTCGACCTTCAAAGTGGGCCTACTCTACTCAACCTTCATCTTTAACTTCGACCAAGGTTGACTTGTTTCAAACTTTGACAAGGATTAACTTGTCTCCACCTTCGGTCAAGGTTGACTCGTCCTAGCTTTGGTTGGGCCAACTCAACTCAATCTTCTGCCCAACTAGTCTCGAGCTTCGGTCAAGGTCAACTCCTCTAGATTGACTCGTCTCAAACTTCATTAATGTTGACTCATCTTATGCTTCGACAAGGGTGACTTGGCTAGACCTTCTGCTTAACCTTCAACTTGGGCCTACTCTATTTGACCTTTGGTCTGCATCGACTCTTCTCGACCTTCGTCCCAATCCAACTCATCTTGATTTTTGACCAAGGCCAACTTGTCTCGACCTTTAGTCAGGGTTGACTCTTTTCGACCTTCGCCTAGGACTGACTAGTCTAAACCTTTGGCTAGGGTCAACTAGTCTTGACCTTTAGCCATGGCTGATTATCTTGACCTTAGTTAGGACTTACCAGTCTCGACCTTTGACTAGGATTGACTCTGCTAAACCTTCCACTCGAGTCGACTCTGCTCAATCTTTCATCCTAGTCAACTTGACTCGACCCTTCAACTCAAACTGACTTAGCTCAACCTTCGGCGTGAAGGTTGAGTTGCTTCAGTCCAAGACGAAGAATCAACAAAGTTGACCATGGTCGAAGGTCTAGATCGATCGGCATGGACCGAAAGTTAAGACGAGTCGACCTAGGTAATGGTCGAGTCAAATCAACCTTATACAAAGGTCAAACCAAATACTTTTAAAATAGAATTTTTCCTTAAAAGGGAAATTAATTTGCTTTACCCAAACAAGAAAGTTGAAATTCAAGATATCTAAATTACTCCATCCAAACAAACTATTTAAGAAATGAAGCGAATTTAGTTGTAAGAAATTCAAAGACCATGTATTTTAGTTTCTTAGAATTGTTAAAAATATTTATCAAAACACTAGGTAAGGGTTTTATGATCTAATACATAGATATGGAGGTAGTAGGAATTGAAGAACACATTGATAATATACATAAAATTATTAATTAATTTTGTATGGTTGAATCTTCTATTTATAGACATCTTGAATAAGACTATTGTAACTATAATGTAAATTTTTTGTTTTGTGTTAGAGTTATTCACTACAAGAAAAAAATCCATTACCCACAAAGAAAATTTGTAGGTAAGTCACAAAATCCATAGGTAACACAATGTTACCTATAAATTATCTATGAACAAAAATTCATAGATAAAATGATCATAGCAAATGTTACCTATGGTAACATGAAAAACAACATGTTTGTTTAAACAATTATGCAGACCTAGAAATCGATTAAAGTACACATACTGCAATAAACAATAGTCTTATATCATGCCCATAATATTCCTCAAATAAAATTATTTAAAATAAACTAAGTACAATTGAATAAGAGGTAAGGTTTTAACCCAATAGGGAATTCTAAATATTAACATATCTTTTTCTTAAAATAACATAACACTTTAAATCAATTTTCATTACCTTAATTTACATGTTCTTTTTAGAAATTGCTCCAAAAACTTAGAAAAGTATAATATCTCATTTTATAGTATAAAACTACTAAATAAAACATTATAAATTCTAATAATGTACAACAAATAGATAAAAAACATACAAAACATTGATATAGTTATCTAGTGCAATAACTATACCAACATAGTATTGTACATAACAACTGAAACTACTATATTTGTTCAAACTAAAGAGTTCCTATACATATAATCTAGATATAATAGAATATCTAAGCCTCCGAGTCTTTGCCTTCCATCAAAGACATGCCAGCAACTAACTCATCCTCTACTCATAGTGATCATTGCAAAAAGAGAAACAACATAGAAAGACAAGAATGCAGAGTAAGTTAGTGTTCAAAATAAAACTTCCTATAATAATTTAAGTATATCCCATATTAATTTAACATTTATAAAGTAATATAACTCATAAACATACATATAATTGACTTTAAACTTAATTATCTGGATACATTCTTTGACATAGGACTTCACTATAGGTATGCACTTGCAGTAGTATTTTTTGCTCTATAAACATTACAAGAATTAATGAAATTACCAATTGATAAATACTGATGGATTTAGATTCGTTAGTAATTCAAATTTACCAATAGAATTATCGATAAATCTTTGTGTGTGATGTTATCTACAGATAGATCTGTCAATAAAGGCTAGGACTTAATATCGACGATCATGGTCCGTTGGTAAGCACTTGACAGAACTTTTTTAGGATTTTGGAAATCAGTTTCTCTTTTCTCACATATTTTCTCTTCTCATATGCAATTTGTCCATTTTGCTCATTCATAGATTGAAAGTTCCTCATCCTCTAGATTGCAATTCCCCTATCCTCGAGATTGAGTTCCCCCATTTACAAGATTGCAATTCCGCGATTCTTAGGGCCTCCTTCATTCATTCATCGTCTGTGTCATTCGCTCATTCGAAGAGGCAGATCCTCCATTGTAGAGCCACCTTGAGTGTTTCATTCCCTAACTCGTAGAGGCAGAGGCTCGTTCACTCATTCGTAGAGGGCTTTTCCGTCTTTTGCACAGATGTATTGGCAAGGTTCTTGTTTTACGATTTCCGGTGCGTTGGGTTTGAGTGTCTTGGTGAAGGATTCATCTTGTGTTGACGCTACCTTTGGGACGTCGACCTTGTGACATGAGCATTATTGTTGGAGGGTTCGTGGTGCATTGGATTTGAGCTATCTTTGTCGTTAATTCTTCTTACATTTAGGGGAACTTGATTGGGGGATCTTGGGTGAGGTTTTCTATTGTGTTTTTTCCCCCTGTCGTTATCTAGGAGGCTGCCATCTACATAAGTTTTTTGGTTGTGGATGAACTGGAAAAGTTGAAGTCTTATTCTTGGTAAATGGATATTAATTTTGTGCAATGGTACCCATAAATATTTGATTGTGAAATCTAATTTAAATATTAAAATTGAGTTGTTATGTGTCATGGAAAATTGAGGCATGATATATATATATATATATATATATATATATATATATATATATATATATATATATATATATATATGGGGTTTGTTAACTTGTGTACGCCTGTTTTTCAGTTGGTACATTTTAGCAATGTGTACCGGGTTTTAGTAGACAAAAATACCCTAATATATCATGGATTCTAAGTTTTAAGGTTAAGGTTATTTTAATAATTTTTATTCTCAAAACTAAAAAAAAAAAAAAAGAAACCCCCAAACCCTTGCTCACCTCCCTCATTCCTTTCAACCCTTTCTCTTTCATTTCTCTCACTCCAATATTTTCTCTGTCCTCTCTACGCTAGTCCCAATTGAAAAAATCAGAAACACTAGCCTAACCTTAATCTACCTTCCTCACTTATCCAATTTGTTTCTCTCTCATCTCCATACTTTTCCTCACTCACACACAACAACCCACGACACCGCAATTTGTTGCTCTTGCTCTGTTCGTTCATTTGTTTTCCAGTTTAATAACAAAATAATTGATGATGTTGATGTTGATTTTTGATTAGAGAGTTGTGTTATATATTTTCCCTTTTGATTATTATTAAATTACGTTTTTAAATTTTAGAATTTTGTTGTGTTACAAACTCCCCCCTGCAGGCACACCATCATCAATAAATCAAGATCAAAATCAAACCAAGTTTTGCCAATTAAAAATTAAGTCAGAAGAATGTAATGGTAAATAAAATCTTTAACTTCACAAATCACATAAACAAATTGGATAAGCGAGGAAGGTAAATTAGGGTTAGGCGAGTGTTTCTGTTTTTTTTTTCAATTGGGACTAGCATAGGGATGACAGAGAAAATGTTGGAGTGAGAGAAATGAAAGAGAAAGGGTTGAGGGGAATGAGGAATAAGATGAGCGAGGGTTTGGGGGTTTCTTTCTTTTTTTTAGTTTTGAGAATGAAAATTATTAAAATATTCTTAACCTTATAACTTAGAATCTATGATATATTAAGGTATTTTTGTCTACTAAAACCCGGTACACATTGCTAAAATGTATCAACTAAAAAACAGGCGTATACAAGTTAGCAAACATATATATATATGTATATATATATATATATATATATATATATATATATATATATATATATATATATATATATATATATATATATATATATATATATATATATATATATATATATATATATATATATATATGTCCTGTTCGTGTTTAATTCTTTTACTAAATTAAACTGTTTGCATCTTGTTTTCTTATTTATCCAAACGTATCATGTTGAAATGTTCATTTGATTCAGCTGACATATTGGTATTTGTAAATTGTGTTTTAGAGTTTAACTAAGAAGCTCTCTTTCACATAGTTTTCTTTAGTTCTGTTGAATGAAAGTAATTTGTTTGAATGGAGGATTGAAGAAGATGAACTTTGCACGTAGGAGTGTTTTTAGAAACTAAATATCCATCTATATTATTAATAAAAGAGGATTTACTTACATTTTTTTTTCAATTTTACCCTTTTAATAACTTCTTTTCTAAATTCAAATAAAAGGTTACTTCTCAATTTTATCTTTTAATATCTACTTGAATTCAAATAATTATTTGATAATAAAAAAGGTCATTTATACAATAAAAATTTCAAAACTTGTTTATTTTTATAATTAATTTTTTATAGAAATAATTTTATAATTTATTAATATTTTTGTTTTAATAATTAAAAAATATTTTACAGGTTAATAAAAAAATTTCTATGATGAATTATATAAAATCTTTATTTAGCCATTAATATTTCAATAATTAAGCCGTGACCAAAATTAGTCTTTAGCCGTTTATGTCTGTATCATAGTTGATCCAAGGAAAACAGCAGAGGATAAAGTCAAAGGAATAAACAATCTTCTCAACGTAACAATTAGGAGGCTAAAAAAGATACTAAGCACGTGTATAATGTTTTTAATCTTTACGATGATTACGTAAGGTAGTAGCACTCTATTAGTAAGAGTCTCAATTTTTAAAATATTATTTGTACTGCTTTTTTTTTATATATTTAAAAGATGTTTGATTAACTTTAAATATGAATATAAAATTAAATTGAAGTAGAAGTTAGTATAGTTAGATTGACTAAGAATGTAATTTTTCGAAATTTGTAGTATGGGAACTAAAAGAGAAAACGCAAAATCAAATTATTAAAAGTATAAATTTAATTTTTGTATCTCTTTTTCACTCTTTAAATATTTATTCAAATAAACTAACATTAAGATAGAGTTTTAAATTAGTTTGAATTAAAGAAATCTATAAAGCCAAAGTGACTTTTTTTCATGAACAAGTAAAATATATATTAGAAAAGAACACTATTCAAGTTCTCCTCTCGTCCAAGAAAGTCTAATATCACTTATTTTAATGTTAAAAAGAAAATGTTACTGTCATTTTCGTGAAATGAGTAATGATTCTGATGAAATGAATTACCATGTACAATTTGGTCAACAAAAGCTGTATATAATTAATTAAGTGATACATTGTATGTGATTATTTTTGCTGTTATTCTAAGTTTTTTTTTAGTTTTAACTTAATTATATTTTATACATAAATATTGTCTGTGCCTAATAGCACTGTTATTGATGTTATACTTTTTTCTACATTATAATCGGGATAACATTTTTTACTATACAAGAACTGAAACGTTTAAAATATTAACGACTAATTTATTCTTTTCAACAATTAAACATTAAACAACTAAATTATAAGACGGTATCTTATTCATACCTTCTCAAATTATTATAACTTTGAGTAAAGGTCCATAATATTCCCAAATTTGATAAGGCCAAACATTATACTAGCAAAAGACTTTCATAAAATATTGCCATTGATATAACTAAAAGAGATACACTTTTGTGAAAAAGAAATAAAATTGAGAGTGCAACTGCTACATTTATAGAGCTAAGTTTAGTTAACTTATATTGATAAATGGCCATTAACTAATCAATTATATATCGTAGAAGAAATTGGTCGTGGTTCACATCACCATACTGATTATTTCCATCAGAATTCATATTTTTCTAATTATCCATAGTATATTATTCTATTTAGTTTTAGTAATTAAGGTGATTATAACTAATATATATATATAATTTATTTTGTATAAAATTAAAGTGATTATAACTAATATATATAAGGTGAATATAAATAATATATTTTGACTTTAATATTTATAACTAATAACCAATTTATTAAATTTTACATGAAACTTATATAATTCATTATTATGATAAGTTTTTTTTATTAAAGTAGTTATATATATATATATATATATATATATATATATATTTATTGTAACATCTTGATAAAATTATATAGTCTTTCAAAATAATTAAAGTAAAACTTATATAAAATTAGTGCTATCAAAATGGAATAGAAAATGTGGGTCAACCTGGTCCATTACGAGTTCGGGTCAGATTAAATTTAAAAAAGGAAAATATTATTTGGACAACGTATTTTTAACACTGTTTTGACAACGCCACGTGTCAGCGCTTCATTGGCTCAGTAATTTGAAATTAAAACAGAGAAAGGGTTACGGGGGGAGGGGTATTTTGGGATTTCCAGGTTAAAATTTTAAGAATTGGGTTTGGCGGTTTAGGGTGGGAAAGACGTTCGTTCAACCCTTCCAGTGTCTCGCTCTCTCGCTCTCTCGCTCTCTGGCTCTCTGGCTCTCTCGCTCTCTGGCTCTCTCGCTCTCTCGCTGGTCTCGTTCGTCTTCGAAACTTTCATTCCTCCTTCTTCAATACGTGCGTTGAAACCTTGGATATTCTGTCTGGCTGTGTTCAATCTTTACCGTAGTACGGACGTTGAACCCTTCGAACGTACTGGTGTTGTGTTTTGGCATTCGCAAAGCGGGTGTGGTTGTTTTGTTCTGCATTTCGCGTCTGGTTGAGGAGGCCGTGGAGCAGTGGTATCCGTTTTTATTGGTGTAAGTAAAAATGGGCGAGCCCTGGCATTGTGTTTTACATTGTGTTTTTGGTGTTTCATTAAGTTGAATGATATAACTGAGTGTGGAATGTTATCTTGTTAGGGCCGTTTCAATGGAAGGGAAAAAAGCAAGTGTAAGAAAAATTTAAATGTTGTGTTTATATATTATTTAATTATCGTATGAATTTTTGTTAGTAGAAATTTTTATCATTTTTTTTGTAGTGGCGACTTCTTATCTCGATGAATTCATCGATCATTATTGAAATGAATCGTTTACTACGACAATGTCATGTGGATCGGATTAGGATGACTCCATTTATGTGGTGTTTGAATATTCAAAGCCCTGTGGAGGTGAATTTGAAATTATTGAAGGTTATGGTTTACAGGTGGGTTGGGCATGATAACAGTTTTAGAGTATGTCAAAAGTTGGTGCCCTTTAGAGTTATTGATGTGTTCATGAGCGTAGGTTTAGAAATAGGTGGTTTAGAGATTCCTTTTGATGAAATAGTTGTTGGATTGGTTGGTGAAATGTTCAAATCAAAAACCATCAGTTTGAATGACTTGACAGACATGTTTAATGTCATTGTTCATGATAAAAACATTGATGTTGATGTAGTGTGTAGGTTATATATATTAGTTTGTTTGGTTGTTTTCTATTTCCCTAGGAAATCAAGGCATGTTTGTAACATGCCTTTTGCAGTGTTAGATGACTTAGACAGTTTGTGTCTAGAGAATTTAAATAAATGTAAGAAGAAAATTATGGGAGCAGGTATCCCCCAGTCAGTCACTCTTAGTGGCAATGTGGCAGTGTTGCAGGTAATATGATTTGTAGTTCACTATTTTGATGTACTGCAGAACATTGTGAAATAGGTTTGAGGAAATGATTTTATGATATTGTAGGCTTGGGCGGTTGAAAGACTTTCTTTGCATGGTCATCCTTCGCACAGGTTTTTCCCGCACATAATGCGATGGTTCCTGTATAAATCAAGGACCGAAAAAATTGAACATATTTTTATGACCGGAGATGTAAGTGTTTTTTTTTCCTTATTTTGTATGTTAAAATGGATTGTGTATTTTGTCTGAATTTGTTGTGTGATATTGGTGCAGTTAAATATGGAGTGGTATCTACGAAAGGAAGATCGTCATAGGCCGGAAATCCGTGCAGCTTTCAACATGGATGACGGAGGGATGAGTGAAGGATCCTTGGGTGAAGGATCCAAGGTTGAGAAAGATGATGATGATGACGAAAGCTCTGATGACGGGACATGGGAAGCAGGTGCCGAGGAGAGATTGAGGAAAAACAATGAAGATATCAGAGCATTGAATGCCAAGATTGGAGTTCTTACTAGGGAGTTATTTGAAATTTTTCAAACTCCAATCTTTCATGAAGCAGATGCATGTGGCACTGATGAAGAGGTTGGTGGTGGAGTTGATGAAGCACCACGAGTTGGAGGTGAGGAGAAGCCTGAAGTTGGGGGAGACGAAGAGGCTGAAGTTCGTCCTGATTGTGGATTTGAATAAAAAAGTGATGGCAATGCAGTTCATGACCCCCTAGGTGCATATACTGAAGTAAGAGGGGAGGATAAAACCGCACACGAAGAGGAGATAGTTTCAAGAACTGTTGATAACATTCATTTTATTGAAATAGATGATGATGGTGATGAAGAAGAACGGGAGGTCGTGCCATTGGTTATACCCCCATTGCGCAGTTTTGTTGGTGATCCAAGCACCATTGTTGATGTAGACCAATTGTACACAACAGTCAGCGTCAGAGAGATGACCGTATACAGGTATATGGTATGAATTGTAGTTGTGGTTGACGAATCTATATTGTTTGTGATTGACTAATATTTGGTATGTTTAGGGTTGTAAGCGAGATAATTGGGAAAACGTTGAGCACGACTTCATTCTACACTTTGGCCCCGATAAAATACGTTGATAACATGGTTAGTATTGTCACATTTGGTTGTGTTTCATGTTTTAGTTTATGTTAGTGATGTGGAAATTTTTTATTGTGTAGGTGGTGTTATTTGCTTGTACGATCTTTATGTACTTTGAGAAAAGGTTGTGCGGTGTTGTTCAGAGGATTCATTTTAGTCCGTTATACTCGGTAAATAAAATTTGATATTGTATGATATTTATGATTGAAGAAAGTATTTTTGATTGATTTTTTATTGATGATTTTGAAATTGTCCACAGCACCATATTCTTACAGATTATAGGAAACGTCCACAGAATCGCCATGTTTGGACGCTTCATAACTATAACAGCTATTTGCGTTCCGATCATTTTGGACTTGGAGACATTGCCACAGCGGACTTTGTGAGTAACCTTTAATTTGGAAATTTTGTCGACTTTTGGTTGTAAATGTGTTACTGAAATTGTTTATATTGTTTGTAGTTGTTTCTGCCATTTGTCCACGACGATCATTGGTGGTGTTATTCAGTGAAATTGAGGTCATTGGAGATTTTTGTGATTGACTCATTGGGTAAGGGGATTAGAGACCGCAAAAGGATAGACACAGCTGTTGTAAGATTCGACATCTTTCATTGTTCATGACCGTGTGATTATGACATAACCCTGTATTGTTTAAGTATTTATTGTATTTGTTAACTGGTAGGCTGAAAATGTGGCACGGTTTTTTTGCATCTTGATGAATACACCGGAAGGTAGTATCGGTCCTTTGACTGTTAAACAAGCAAATATCCCATCCCAACCAAACTTGTAAGTTTCTTGAACTATATTGCTGGATTATATTGTGCTGTCATGTATATGGGCAAAAGTAATTTGATGTTGTGGGTATATTATTTCAGACATGATTGTGGAGTCATAATGTTGAAAGCAATGGAAATCTGGGATGGAGACGAAAAATACAACGGGAAAAGCATGCCTGAATATACAACTGTAAGTTGGAACTGTGTGTTTGATTATATTCTTGTATGTGCTGGTTTGTAATGTGGAAAATGTTGGTTTCAGGAGGAACTGCTTGGGATTAGAAAGAAATATGTGTGTGACTGGATCCTGGACAACGAGAACATAAGAAGAATGGAAGCCCTACAGTTATATGGCATTTTTTAGGATTGCTAAGAAATGATAAAATTGTACATGTATAAGATGTTCAAATATGTACCTAATGTTAGTTGACAATGTACAGTATGTGTTTGTAATAAGATTAGTGGTTGGATTTCGAAATGAATTGTTTTTACTTTGTGTTTGTTTTTGTTATAATGACAAAATTAGTGATTGAAAAATGAACGCAACAGTATAATAAAAATTTGAAAAGTACGAGACCATTTTCAGTAAAATTAATGGTAATTAATGGGAAGGAGTTGATCAAGTTCTGAGTGGGGAGATGGGTTTTGGTGATTGATGTGAACATAAGAAGTGTGGGGTGACCCCTCATGAGTTGGACGAGCAAGGTGTGCAAGGGATGACTGAGGGTGTTCAAAAAAGGGTCTGGAAATCGTTTACAGCATCCCTGTAAACGATTACATGAGAGAATATTGGATTTTGTACAGAAAGTCCAACACAGGTACTCAGTCAGGTGAACAGGGGTCACCATTGAAAAAAAATCTGACTTTTAGGCACTTCTGCACCTGTCTAAGGCTGGTCCAGGTGTTTCAGTGCTGGGATAGGGTGGTTGGTGATGTGATGTGAGGCCAAGGAGTGTGGGGTGACCCCTCATGAGTTGGAGGAGCAAGGTCTGCAAGGGATGAGTGAGGGTGTTCAAAAAAGGGTCTGGTAATCGTTTACAACATCCCTGTAAACGATTACCCGAGAGAATATTGGATTGTGTACAGAAAGTCCAACACAGGTACTCAGTCAGGTGAACAAGGGTCACCATTGTAAAAAAATCTGACTTTTAGGCACTTCTGCACCTGTTTGAGGCTGGTCCAGGTGTTTCAGTGCTTGGATAGGGTGGTTGGTGATGTGATGTGAGGCCAAGGAGTGTGGGGTGACCCCTCATGAGTTGGAGGAGCAAGGTCTGCAAGGGATGAGTGAGGGTGTTAAAAAAAGGGTCTGGTAATCGTTTACAGCATCCCTGTAAACGATTACCCGAGAGAATATTGGATTGTGTACAGAAAGTCCAACACAGGTACTCAGTCAGGTGAACAGGGGTCACCATTGTAAAAAAATCTGACTTTTAGGCACTTCTGCACCTGTCTGAGGTTGGTCCAGGTGTTTCAGTGCTTGGATAGGGTGGTTGGTGATGTGATGTGAGGGCAAGGACTGTGGGGTGACCCCTCATCAGTTGGACGAGCAAGGTCTGCAAGGGATGAGTGAGGGTGTTCAAAATAGGGTCTGGTAATCGTTTACAGCATCCCTGTAAACGATTACCCGAGAGGAAATTGGATATTGTACAGAAAGTCCAACACAGGTACTCAGTCAGGTGAACAGGGGTCACCATTGTAAAAAAATCTGACTTTTAGGCACTTCTGCAGCTGTCTGAGGCTGGTCCAGGTGTTTCAGTGCTGGGATAGGGTGGTTGGTGATGTCATGTGAGGCCAGGGAGTGTGGGGTGACCCCTCATGAGTTGGAGGAGCAAGGTGTGCAAGGGATGACTGAGGGTGTTCAAAAAAGGGTCTGGTAATCGTTTACAGCATCCCTGTAAACGATTACCCGAGAGAATATTGGATTGTGTACAGAAAGTCCAACACAGGTACTCAGTCAGGTGAACAGGGGTCACCATTATAAAAAAATCTGACTTTTAGGCACTTCTGCACCTGTCTGAGGTTGGTCCAGGTGTTTCAGTGCTTGGATAGGGTGGTTGGTGATGTGATGTGAGGGCAAGGACTGTGGGGTGACCCCTCATCAGTTGGACGAGCAAGGTCTGCAAGGGATGAGTGAGGGTGTTCAAAATAGGGTCTGGTAATCGTTTACAGCATCCCTGTAAACGATTACCCGAGAGGAAATTGGATATTGTACAGAAAGTCCAACACAGGTACTCAGTCAGGTGAACAGGGGTCACCATTGTAAAAAAATCTGACTTTTAGGCACTTCTGCACCTGTCTGAGGCTGGTCTAGGTGTTTCAGTGCTGGGATAGGGTGGTTGGTGATGTGATGTGAGGCCAAGGAGTGTGGGGTGACCCCTCATGAGTTGGAGGAGCAAGGTGTGCAAGGGATGACTGAGGTTGTTCAAAAAAGGGTCTGGTAATCGTTTACAGCATCCCTGTAAACGATTACCCGAAAGGAAATTGGATTTTGTACAGAAAGTCCAACACAGGTCATCAGTCAGGTGAACAGGGGTCACCATTGTAAACAAATCTGACTTTTAGGCACTTCTACACCTGTCTGAGGCTGGTCCAGGTGTTTCAGTGCTGGGATAGGGTGGTTGGTGATGTGATGTGAGGCCAGGGAGTGTGGGGTGACCCCTCATGAGTTGGAGGAGCAAGGTGTGCAAGGGATGACTGAGGGTGTTCAAAAAAGGGTCTCGTAATCGTTTACAGCATCCCTGTAAACGATTACCCGAGAGGAAATTGGATTTTGTACAGAAAGTCCAACACAGGTACTCAATCAGGTGAACAGGGGTCACCATTGTAAAAAAAGGTCAGTTTTAGGCACTTCTGCAGCTGTCTGAGGCTGGTCCAGGTGTTTCAGTGCTGGGATAGGGTGGTTGGTGATGTCATGTGAGGCCAGGGAGTGTGGGGTGACCCCTCATGAGTTGGAGGAGCAAGGTGTGCAAGGGATGACTGAGGGTGTTCAAAAAAGGGTCTGGTAATCGTTTACAGCATCCCTGTAAACGATTACCCGAGAGGAAATTGGATTTTGTATAGAAAGTCCAACACAGGTACTCAGTCAGGTGAACAGGGGTCACCATTGTAAAAAAAGGTTAGTTTTTGTTTTAGAGACCACTGTAGTGTTATTAAGTGGTATATGTTAGTGGTATTGGTGTTTTACGGATCATAAATTGAACATTACATAATAAATGTAGAGAATTAAGGAACCATTTTGAAAGTGAACAACTTCATTAAATTAAATACTTGAAATGATCAAAGCAGGAACTGTGGTACATAGTTCTTTATAATGCATAAAATATAGCCTAAACAATCAATTCTAAGTCTGAGGATTGTTATCAGAAGCACTTTGGAAGTGTTGCAGTTGTTCAATGTTCCCAACGCGTGATTGCAACGCATCAAACCTTGTATTGATGACCACGTCCATGTTTTGAAATCTTGTTTCAAGGGCATCAAATCGAGTTTCAAAGGCATCAAATCTTGTACCAACAAAGGTTTGAAGTTGTTCTATGCGGTTGATGACATTATTTAGTGTTGTAGATGAACTGCCTTGTTCATCATCTTGTCCTTTTTCATGTTGAACTTCTTGTAAGGGGGGATGGGGGGCGTTGCCTTTGGGAACCCATTCTCCTTCATCATTTTGCACATAACCAAATGATGCTACAACTTCACAACCAATTTTTTGCTTCAACTTGAGTTCTGAAATGGGATCACTTTCAGTAGGCACTTCAAAGTGTTCAAGGAAGATGGTTATCAAATGTGGATATGGCAACTTTGCGTTGTCCCTTAATGCTCTTTTCATCTTATATCTAATAAGATGTCCCCAGTTAATGTGAATGGAATTGAAAAATGCCCATAGCAGCATAATATCCTCTTCGGATGCCTGACCAATATTCGTTGCACGAGGAATTAATACTCTAGTGAGAACGTAATGAAGTATCCTTGGTTGAACTTTCATTTGCCCCGCTAGTATTCTAGATTGTATGACTGCATCATTTCTACACAGTAGTTGCCTTGCAGTCACATAATCGTATTGTTCTTTCCACTGATCTACAAGTTTTCCTTCGTAACAAACACCATCAGATGGGAGATAGTGAGTTGTTGAAAAAGATTAGGGCTGACCCTAATTTTTACACCTTTAACCTCGCTTCGAATAACCCAGTATCCGATATTGACAAGTTGCTGTAGAACACTCTGACTAATTGTGGGTGATAATGTCTTCTTAAACCAACAAATTCAGTCAGCCCAGCTTCGTGTAATATGTCATAGAATTGAAAATTTTTTCCTTCAAAGTATTCGTACTCTAGATACTTACTTTCCAAAATTTCCCGATTGACAAAATGTTGGGCATATTTCTCCTCTTGCTCATCCGACGAGAACAGATCATTGGTAGGCGTTGGAGGGGATGACGATGGTGATAGGGTTGGACTCCGGCGGCGTCGACGTCCACCAACGGAAGAAGATGCCTTTTGTTTCTTCGTTCCACGATCACCCATTGTACTTCGTTTAGGGTTTTCCACTGAGAGAAGTGAGCTGTTGCAAACGATTTTGAGGAAGGACGTGTATGGACGGTTATGAAGAGGATTGCAATTTATAGACGTTATGCAGTGGGATAGTTTTGTTTAATTAACTGACCACAGTAATCGATTACCACATCCTTGTAATCGATTACGGTGTCAAATTCTGGTGTAGTTATATGCATTCGAAACAAACATTAATGGGATTTCATGGATGGCCATTTTAACCTAAAAAAATAGATAAAAATAACAAAAAAATCAGCAAGGAAGTTGTATATATCAACTGATGTTGTTATCGAAATTGTTATGTACAACTGACAACAATGACAAAAATCCAAAATGACCAATTTCGGTATCTTGTGATAGTTGGATAGTGTCGGGTTCAAATTGTAAACGGTCATCACGTTCAACAATATTACTTCCTCTTTCGGCCTGAAACAACACAAGTAGTAAGTTAAACATAATTGATAGACAAAAAAATATTTAATGAATATTTTGAACGTAATTAATAACTCACGCATTGTTGGGTGGGTGGTGTTGAAGTCTTTGTGAATGACGTTGACTTTGTTCTTTTGGTTATTTTCTCAACAGTGGACTTCAACCTATTTGTGCGTGGACGTCCTTTTCGCTTAACAGTTGCAGGACTGTGTACACGGACATCAGATGTTCCAACTGGACTAAGTGGTATTGACGTGCATGCACTAGTATCGTATCTTAGTTCGCCTGCATCACTGATGATGTTATTTATCAAGGAAGAACTGAACCCAAATTTTTTACCCAAACAATTAAGTTCTTTTTCCAATTCAGTACTAGCTTCCTCAGACTCACAAGCAACTTCAGCTATTTCATAAAAACGTTTGCACAACAGATTGTATCTTTGCATGCGTGGTTCATTTGTGGAATTACTATACGATGCTGTTATTAGGGTGTGTCTTCGTCAAATATTTTTGCTCCACCGCCTCAATATGTATTGTGAGGGAACACTGTAAACATCTTCTTGACTAAATACCAAGAGGGAATGCCGACATATAATTCCTCTGAACTCAAACAGTTGGCAAGAGCAAGTGGTTGTCTGTGTGACGGGATCATATTGAACTTTGTACAATTTATCTGGTACACGATTACCCTCCCACATTCGTTCCTCTTTTACAGTGTAAGTGTTCCAAAAGTCCTCCTTTAAGGTGTCTTTGATTAAACAATTCATCCTTGAACGGAACTCATTTTGGACCTCCTCAAACTTTGCATGTGTGTATTGCACTTGAAATTGTCTCTCAATTGGTGACTGAGAACCACATGCAATAGTGGTGTTCATGGAGGAGAAGTCCGCTTCTATTTTCTTCTGGGCCTTTACCCTAACTGCATTGTCGTATTGGACCACAAATTGTTGAAGTGTTGTTGTAGAATTGATAAATCCATCAAAAAAGGCATTCATTCCCTCACTTCTCTGAGTCGTAGACATGCCTGCCTAAAAATCTTTTTTCAAGTAACACGGAACCCATTTATGTCTCTCTTCGTACAAATTACATAGCCATTCATTTTGCTCCAATCCATGTTTGGTAAGTAGTTCCTTCCAACCATTTTCAAATTCTATTGGACAAAGACAATCATATATAAGCGCATGTAGTTCGGTTTTGATAACGGGATTATTTCTATACCCGTGCAATTTTTCAGGCAACTTCTTCAAAATGTGCCATAAACACCACCTATGCCTCGTATCAGGAAACACTTGTTCATTAGCGTTGGCCATTGCTCGACATTGGTCAGTAATAATACCTTGAGGACTCTTGTTACGCATGCATCTCAGCCAACATTGGAACAACCATACAAATGAGGCAGTGTCTTCCGAAGACAACAATCCACAACCAAGTAAAATGGAGTGTCCATGATGGTTTACTCCAACAAAAGGCGCAAATGGCATGTCGTACTTATTTGTTAAGTAAGTGGTGTCAAAGGAAACAACATCACCAAATTCTTCACATGCAGCACGACTTCTTGCATCAGCCTAAAAGACACTACAGATTTTATTCCCTTCATCGAGTGCAATGTCATAGAAGAACTCGTTATTTCTATCTTTCATTGACGAAAAGTGTCGTAGGAGTGCCTGACCATCACCATCCTTACATAAAGATCTTATGTGTTGGCCAATGTAGTTTCTTGCGTCCCGCTCGAAGAAGTCCATGTTTTCATAGCCCCCCGCATCGTTCACAATGCTAAGGAAACTCTTATTTAACCTAACTCCAGCATCGTTGTTGACCTCCAACGTGTGTTTTGCATGCATGCTTAACTTTCTATTGGCTGCAAAAAGTTTGGAGTTATTTGGGCAAAGATCTTGGTTGTGGTCCAGAACAACGATCCTTATAAACCACTTGTCCTCCTTCTTTGCAATGGTTATCCCAGCAGGACATTGGTTAATTTGACTTGGAAGTGTTTTTACCACTGGTTTGACGGAAGACACATATTTTCCCTCCCTTGAACATACTATTCTGAGGTAGTAGACGTTGTTGTCTTTATCTTTTTTAGAAGTTCTAGTCCGCACGGCAAACCCACGTCTAATGGCGTAGTTTGTGTAAAAAGTTTTTGCTTCAGCCATTGAGTCAAAACACATATGCACTGTTGGGTCCATCTCCTTTAAACTTTCATTAGGCTCATCAACATTGTCATTATAGTCATTCCCTTGATCCCCATCCATTGTGTGCGTTGACATTAAACCCACCTTTAGAGATAAAGCAAATTATATTGACTCATCACACTAACCACTACGACCACTGGCAACTACAGAAATAATGAAAATAAAATCTTTTCGAACAAGTAATTAAACGTACCCTGGTGGAAAATCGTGTGCCCTTTAATGAAGGTCAGTGGTCCTAACCAACCTCATCTTCTACATTTACGTCCACCATAAATGAACCTTTTGTGCTTCTCACCAAACCTCCGAACTTCGTTGTGGCCCTTCTCTTTAATGAACACCCGGGTAAGTTGTCTGCAAGTGCTTGGTTAATGGAAGTAAATGTTAACGTTGGATGTTAACTCGGTTGTTGACGCAGCTGTGTAGTCCCGCCAAAGGTCATATTTTTGCCTTGTCAAGCACATATTTGCTTATCTGTGAAAGCATGCATTGATGGTTGTCAGCATAAAGCATAAAGTTTCTCTCTCCTAACCCCCAATCAATCCTTTTCACTTAAATAGGCTACCCATCAAATCAGACTATCTCCCCACAATTAATGTAACTTGATTTGAACAAGTTAACTTAATGGAAATAGATGTAATTTTAATATTTTTTTTTTACATTCATTTCATGTAATTTGATTGTCCACGTACTTGTATTTAAGTTTCGGGGAGAAACCAATTGTGTACGCTTCAATCAGGTGACAGTATCTGTAACCCGTTTACCATTGTTTAGTTTTGAGTGACTTCTTTAATCATCCTACTGATGTATCGTCGTTAACTTAGAATTTTAATGTGGACATGAAATTTCTGTATAATCATGGATGCATGGGAAGAACTTGTTTATGATGATGATGTCCTTGAATCGTTTTTGAAAAAATGCGATGCTTCCGCAACGCTTATTCCTGGTCCTGCAGGTAACATCCAAGCAGCTTTCATGAATAGAACGGGAACAGAACAACCGAAATCGACACAAGAATTTGCTCGTGATGTTGCTGACGCAACCTATGAACGAGATTTCAACTCCAATGCTTGGAAATGGGCACATATGTTTATCGAACACCACGGTACATTGAATCTCATACACGCTTCCAACAACATTGTTACGTTTACTACTTTTAATTTGTTTTCATTTTTTTTATCATAGGTCTCGTAAAGGATGGAAAATTCGACAACGTTAACTCCCTCTAAGAGGCAAAATCAGCTGAGGTCCTTCCATTGGTTGTTTGCATATTGAAAGAGTGCAAGCCAAATGGGTTGGGAGATATGCAGTTGAGTCTTAAGGTAATATTTGTTTTATTCAACAACATAACATTTTATGGTACATTACTAACTTATTATACCAACTTCTAAAGGACCCAACTGCCACGATGAAGGCTTCCTTGCACAACAAAGTTCTTGAAGATCCTGAAATTGCAGACAATATCGGAGTAGGTTCCGTTATGATACTCAATCTTGTAAGCCATCAAATTTGTACTTCACTACCACAATTATTTATTTAGTATTTAAGTGTTCTTCTTCTTAAAAATTTCGTTTGTACTTTTAGGTCCACCCCTTCACTGCATTTCGGCAAAACCACTACCTCAATATTACGCATCGCTCTATAGTCAAGATTTTTCCGGCTGAAGTTTCACCTCCTAATATTGACCTTGTTAAGGAGACACCAAAACCTGTCATTCGACTTCCTATGTGGGCAGAGAAGGAACTCAATGTGGATGACATCCTCCGCAAATTTGTACGTCCATCTGACCAACCATCAACGTCCAATCAAGCAGACAACCAATAGTGGGTTTAGGATAACTGTAATTTTATATGAACACCATTATAAGTATTTCATGGATAACTGTAATATTTCAAACGTACAATGTATTACTGTTGTGTATGTTGTGTACCTGAATCTCTATTAATGGTGTGTTATAATGAATTTATTTATGTCATACAAAAGTTTTGAAGTTAATTGTTACCTCTTGTTTTCCAATGGTGACCCCTATTCACCTGACTGAGTACCTGTGTTGGACTTTCTGTACAAAATCAAATATTCTCTCGGGTAATCGTTTACAAAGATGCTGTAAACGATTACCAGACCCTTTTTTGAACACTCTCACAATTCCCTTGCAGACCTTGCTCCTCCAACTCATGAGGGGTCACCCCATACTCCCTGGCCTCACATCACATCACCAACCACCCTATCCCAGCACTGAAACACCTGGACCAGCCTCAGACAAGTGCAAAATTGCCTAAAACTGACCTTTTTTTACAATGGTGACCTCTGTTCACCTGACTGAGTACCTGTGTTGGACTTTCTGTACAAAATCCAATTTCCTCTCAGGTAATCGTTTACAGGGATGCTGTAAACGATTACCAGACCCTTTTTTGAACACCCTCACTCATCCCTTGCTCCTCCAACTCATGAGGGGTCACCCCACACACCCTGGCCTCACATGACATCACCAACCACCCTATCCCAGCACTGAAACACCTGGACCAGCCTCAGACAGCTGCAGAAGTGCCTAAAACTGACCTTTTTTTACAATGGTGATCCTTGTTCACCTGACTGAGTACTTGTGTTGGACTTTCTGTACAAAATCCAATTTCCTCTCGGGTAATCGTTTACAGGGATGCTGTAAACGATTACCAGACCCTTTTTTGAACACCCTCAGTCATCCCTTGCACACCTTGCTCCTCCAACTCATGAGGGGTCACCCCACACTCCCTGGCCTCACATGACATCACTAACCACCCTATCCCAGCACTGAAACACCTGGACCAGCCTCAGACAGCTGCAGAAGTGCCTAAAACTGACCTTTTTTTACAATGGTAACTCCTGTTCACCTGACTGAGTACCTGTGTTGGACTTTCTGTACAAAATCCAATTTCCTCTCGGGTAATCGTTTACAGGGATGCTGTAAACGATTACCAGACCCTTTTTTGAACACCCTCAGTCATCCCTTCCACACCTTGCTCCTCCAACTCATGAGGGGTCACCCCACACTCCCTGGCCTCACATGACATCACCAACCACCCTATCCCAGCACTGAAACACCTGGACCAGCCTCAGACAGGTGCAGAAGTGCCTAAAGGTCATATTTTTTTACAATGGTGACCCCTGTTCACCTGACTGAGTACCTGTGTTGGACTTTCTATACAAAATCCAATATTCTCTCGGGTAATCGTTTACAGGGATGCTGTAAACGATTACCAGACCCTTTTTTGAACACCCTCAGTCATCCCTTGCACACCTTGCTCCTCCAACTCATGAGGGGTCACCCCACACTCCTTGGCCTCACATGAAATCACCAACCACCCTATCCCAGCACTGAAACACCTGTACCAGCCTCAGACAGGTGCAGAAGTGCCTAAAAGTCATATTTTTTTACAATGGTGACCCCTGTTCAACTTACTGAGTACCTGTGTTGGACTTTCTGTACAAAATCAAATATCCTCTCGGGTAATCGTTTACAGGGATGCTGTAAACGATTACCAGACCCTTTTTTGAACACCCTCAGTCATCCCTTGCACACCTTGCTCCTCCAACTCATGAGGGGTCACCCCACACTCCTTGGCCTCACATGAAATCACCAACCACCCTATCCCAGCACTGAAACACCTGGACCAGCCTCAGACAGGTGCAGAAGTGCCTAAAAGTCAGATTTTTTTACAATGGTGACCCATGTTCACCTGACTGAGTACCTGTGTTGGACTTTCTGTACAAAATCCAATATTCTCTCGGGTAATCGTTTACAGGGATGCTGTAAACGATTACCAGACCCTTTTTTGAACACCCTCAGTCATCCCTTGCACACCTTGCTCCTCCAACTCATGAGGGGTCACCCCACACTCCTTGGCCTCACATGAAATCACCAACCACCCTATCCCAGCACTGAAACACCTGGACCAGCCTCAGACAGGTGCAGAAGTGCCTAAAAGTCAGATTTTTTTACAATGGTGACCCATGTTCACCTGACTGAGTACCTGTGTTGGACTTTCTGTACAAAATCCAATATTCTCTCGGGTAATCGTTTACAGGGATGCTGTAAACGATTACCAGACCCTTTTTTGAACACCCTCACTCATCCCCTGCAGACCTTGCTCGTCCAACTGATTAGGGGTCACCCCACTCTCCCTGGCCTCACATCACATCACCAACCACCCTATCCCAGCACTGAAACACCTGGACCAGCCTCAGACAGCTGTAGAAGTGCCTAAAACTGACCTTTTTCTACAATGGTGACCCCTGTTCACCTAACTGAGTACCTGTGTTGGACTTTGTGTACAAAATCCAATATTCTCTCGGGTAATCGTTTACAGGGATGCTATAAACGATTACCAGACCCTTTTTTGAACACCCTCCCTCATCCCTTGCAGACCCTGCTCCTCCAACTTATGAGGGGTGACCCCAAACTCCTTGGCCTCACATCACATCACCGACCACTCAAATTGTCCTTCAAATGAACTGGTTTTGACATTCGTCACCTATGTTACCCAAAAAGACCACTCAAACACGAACATCTTACAAACAAGCCTGCAACTTAGGAGACACAAAAAAAGACCACATTCTGAAATCCAAAAACCCACAACTCATAATAACAATGGTATTGAATAAATAAAATATGAGACCAATTCAAAACCAAAACTCAAATTTTATTTCATTGAACTAAATCGGATACATTAAACATTGTTTTATTAATCTATTTATAATGATTACAATTATCATTACTTTCCAAATAACATTTTCCATCAACTAAATACACCGATCACTCATTTTTTATTCTAAGCACTACGGTTCCGGTGTATGGAGTCCTAAGTGCTCTTCCCTTGTAACGCCTTCGTGATCCAACCCTAACATACGTCTTAAAAGGTTGTTCATTTTCGTCAATGTCTGTAGGGGATACAAAACCAGTGTTCACCGATGGTTCTGTACGAGGCACACTTTGTCGAACGTCATCTTTATTTTGCCTTCTTGCCTTCTCTTCAGCCAATTGTGCCTCCAAACTTCCAACCCTCCTTTTAAGTTCTTCAATTAGAAATTCTTGTTCCTCTAAGGCACGTATAAAAGTTTCTCTGCGAATTCTTTTTTGTTTCTTCTTTCCTCTTGGTTTAGAATCCTTTCTTTTAGGTGTTGGTCTGTATTCCTCCTTATCCTTGGTTGAAGGACCACCATAAACATCGTCAACAACCTGAAATTTAACAACACATTACAGATTACACAACTTTTGTCAATATATGAAAACATAACAAAACTTCCGATAACAAACAACTTACCAAACCTGTCTCCATACACCGTTTTACAAACTTGTCTCCAACACTTATATTCATCCAATGCAATATTCGTGGAAATTTTTCAATAGGACCTTTTGGTGGAACAAAAAGCTCAAAAAACCATACCTAAGACAAATAAATCATCTTAACTTGTAAGAAACTTAATTCAAAAAACAATTTAAGTAATTACATCAAATACTATTAATTACCTGCAGCATGTAAACACAACCATCGACGTAAACGTTTGAAATACCTTTGCCTTTCTTCAAGCCTTCTGAAGCTTTGCACAAACTACGTAACAGAAAACGATAAACTACACTACCTCAACAATAACTACCCAAACCACTTAAGTTGTCAACAATATTAAACATTACGGGAAACACTTTCCCGCTACGTTTTGGAAATAACATCTCACTTACCCCTACTAGGAGGTAAAGACTACAAAAATGAGAACAATGGATCTTTTTCTTGTGTTTTCGCATTAGAATTTTGTATATCGAATTCAATTCCTTTGTTCCTTTGCCTATGTATTTCACACATTCAGTGTTGCCCAGCTCTTCCTTTAAGTTAATATTTGCACCATCTGTACTCAATCCCAACCCTAAATAAATATCATTTTCATTTAACTTCAATATTTTATTCCCAACTAAAAAACCACTACTACAGTCGTCCCACTTACCCAATAACTCACTCAATATATTTCTACCTACTTTAACATTGACATTGACATCTAAAAACCACGCAAATGGAGTCCTCGCAATCAATGACCGATGCTCGTCTGTCAAGCGTTCGTTCAAAGTACATATATACTTTGTCGAAAAAGAGTGACGAACACTCAACTGCATAAACCAAAATAAAATCATCAAAACAACGAAACCCAATAACCCAAGAACCACAACACAAGGATACCAACCCCAAACCTTAACCCAAACCAAATAACCATGCTACGACATGCCCAAACCGAATAACCAAGCTACGACATGGAATGGAAAACCACTTACCTTCGTCGTCGGACAATGGTCACCGGAACTTCCCATTCCGCACGATAACAGGAGAAGAAACTGGACGGAGACAACACCACGCACACAGAACAAAGTGAAGCAGGACGAAACGCGACCTTCGACCTTTCAAGAGAACGGTCCTTCGTTTCCAATGGAACAGAGAAAGGGCTATTTTCGGATTTTCACTAAAAATAAGGGTTACGGACTTCCGTTTCGTAGGTTTTAAAAATATTTTATTTTTAAAACAAACCAATCAAACAACGACACGTGGCGTTGTCAAAACAGTGTTAAAAATACGTTGTTGGAATATCGCGGTCCTTTAAAAAAATGTCATTTTTTGATATGGATCAATTTTCAACCCGGTCCACTTAGAACCCGACTCACCAATCCATCTAATTTAATTTAATTTAATAATTTATTACTTTGTATTTGAATATTATTAGTTAATACTTTTTTTATTATGTTGTAAAGGATAAAGAAAAATATGTTTCAAGAGAGAAAAAAATATTATGGATTTATCCATTCAAGACTAATATTATAAATGGATAAGTAGCACAAAAAGATCAATTTTAGAAACTTATTTATTCGCCTTTTGTGCTTGCTTTTGAATTACATTTGGATTGTATGATACTTTTTTTTATTATTTTGAATTGTCTTTGGAGTTTAACATCATTTTAGGGTGAAATTTATTTATATTTAAATTACAAAAGAATTGAAATTTTTTTTAGATTTGAAAAAATATTTTATTTTTTTAAGATTTGAAACAAAATTGTAATTAAGTGAGCCGGTGAGCCAACCCGTTTAACCCACCACCTTGGTAGGTCGGTCCGGGTTCAATTTTTTTTGGCTCGCTAATAAATGAGTCAGACTAGGTTGACTCACTTAGTGACCAACCCGTGGTGGACCAGGTCGGATCAGACAGGGTTACCAGTTTTGATAGCACTGTATAAAATATAAATTTGATTACATTTTTTTGTCCTATTGTGCAGTTCAATTAGATCTTTTATTTTATATTTTTAATTAAGTTCTCTTATTATTAAAAATTATTTTATTTCTTCCTTCCAACTATATTAACGTTAACTTCGTCTTTGTACACTCTACGTAATAGTTGATAGTATTTTCATTTTTTTTATTTGTTTTTAAATTTTTAAAATTTTTTTTTAAAATTAAAAAACAATGTCATGTGTCAAACCAGTGTTGTGTTGTTTGACAATGGTAGTACCACATGACAGTGATAGTGTCTGTGATAGTATTAGTGTCATGTGGTAGTGTTAGTGTCACGTGACAATATTAGTGTCACGTGGCAATATCATTTCGACATTATATTGTTTTGTATTCAATTTAATCCCTAACGAAATGGATCAAATTGTATCATTTTTAAGAAAATGAGGACTTAATTGAACCAAAAAAAATTAGGGACCGAATTGAATCACATGAAGGGATAAGAGGATGAAAAATATAATTAACCCTAAGAACACATTGGGAGTATAATTGAGATGTAAAATGTAAGGACATACATGTTAAGACAAGATCATCTAGAGAGACAAGACCGTCTAGCGACTCTTGTTTTGAATTTTAACATACAAATATTTAACGAAATAACATTTATTGATTAAAACCGTCCAAAACATATGTTTTGTTAAAATATTGTTGAATAACATAAGAAAATCATCGTTGATAACTCTATATAAGATGTTATATAACTTACAAACAATGTTTGTTAAAAATGTGTTTATCTTTATAAATGGTCTAGAAATTTTTTTATTAAACGTTGTATCTTGTAAATGATGTGTTACTCAAAAGGAACAAACTTGTGCGCTAAATGCTTAGTACATGAAACATACCTAAACGCTCTATAACGTTTAAAACATTAAATGCATGTATGATTTGTACTTCTTTATCTGTGGTGCTTTGTTTCTCTTTATCTATGCAGATCATGAAAGTATCAAGCTTTATTTAAAAGCTCTATGCCAAATTAAGAAAGATTTCAATGGATAGGAAGACATTCTTGGAATGTTTCCTTAATGCTTTTTACTCTAATTGAGTCGTACAAGCCATGTTTGCTAAAAGCACAGTTGTTATTCCAAGACGCAACCTAGCACCTGACTTACGTAAATGACTACCTACTTGTTGGGTATCCAAGTGTGAGTCCAAGTCCCACATTGGATAGAAATGAGAAAGTAGAGCAGTATATAAAGATGAAAGACCTATTAACCCATTGCCTTAAGGTTTTGGGTAAAGAGTGGTGTCGATCCCTTATATAATTGGCTTAGATGTTATTGGTGTTTGTGTAACCCACTGGGAACCCTCCTCCTCAATAAACCCAGCAGTGGTATTAGAGCCGATGGTTTGTCTTGGTGACCGGCTCAGACGAGTATAATGATCCCTATACCGAAAGTCTTCCTGGCAAAGGGTATCCAGGTAAAGCAAGTTTCGTTAAGATACGACGGTTGGAAAGGGCTACTCGTGGTTGTGATTAGTTGTGGGAATGCTTCCGCTGGAGGGGGGGTGTACCTATGTGGAAGGGACTCACCCTTGAGGGGAGATGTTGGGTATCCAAGTGTGAGTCACTAGTACAATTATTGCTCTTAAACTCGCACAATATGCCTCATTTTATACCAACCCGTTGTCTATAACAACGCGGTGGCAGATTGGTAAATAAGATAACATTATAGGTCTCGGTTGCATGTAGAACCGAAAAATAAATGGCCTACCACCTCAACTACGCTCAGAATCGGTGCCTAACCTAAGGTAATACTACCTCGGTTTAACGAAGAACCGAGGCATAAAGCCTCGTGACACTGACACTCATCCTGACACTCACTGAAACTCGCTGACAACTTTTAGAAAAGTTGATATTACTTCGGTTTCCAACAGAACCGAGGCATATTTTTTAAAAGCTACGACTTCGATTTTTCTAAGCTCGGTGTCAAAAGGCTTGTTCGACTGCGGTTGCTCTACTGACCGAGGCATATATTGTGCAACTACTTCGGGTTTTTAAGGCATATATTGCCTCTGCGCGCTTCTGCTTTTCTTTCACTTTCTGCGCACTCATTTCTTCTTGCAAGGCTAAGCTTCTGCTTCTTCTTCTTTCTCGTTTAAAATATATAAGCTTCTTCCTCCTTGGTTCTTCACTGCCTCCACCATTGTCGCCGCCGCGAGCTGCCTCCACCATCATCGCCGCCGCAAGCTGCCACCACCAATGTCGCCTCCGCGAGCTTCCTCCAGCATCGTCGCCTCCATGCCTGAACCACTGAACCGTAGTGGCCACGGAAAGCAGGGCTTGAACCACTGAAGCCTGGTGTGGATCGAGGAATGAGGCTTGAACCACTAGACCTCGATGCGGATCGGCGGCGAGTAGAGGGCTAGAACCACTGGACCCCGGTGCGGATCGAGGAACGGGGCTTGAACCACTGGACCTCAGTGCGGATCGACGACGAGTAGAGGGCTTGAACCACTGGACCTCGGTGTAGATTGGCAGCGAGTAGAGGGCTTGAACCACTGGACCCCGGTGCGGATCGAGGAACGGGGCTTGAACCACTGGACCCCGGTGCGGATCGGCGGCGAGTAGAGGGCTTGAACCACTAGACCTCGGTGCGGATCGACGGCGAGTAGAGGGCTTGAACCACTGGACCCCGATGCGGATCGAGGAACGGGGCTTGAACCACTGGACACCGGTGCGGATCGGCGGCGAGTAGAGGGCTTGAACCATTGGACCACGGTGCAGATCGAGGAACGAGGCTTGAACCACTGGACCCCGGTGCGGATTGATGGCGAGCAAAGGAAACTGGTGTCGGTGGTGACGATGGTGACGGTGGCGAGGGTCTTGTCTTCCTGCTGATAATTTTTTGGGTTTTCTTATATTCAGATTCAGCCTCAGAAATTGAATCTCACTGATTGACGGTGGCGAGTTCTAAAATTTGAAAAAAAGAACACATTACTGCCTCGGTTCTCTAAAAACTGAGGCATAATCCTATCTTGTTTTATTTCGGTCCGTGACCGAGGCATATAGCCTACTTTTTTTACCTCAGTCGTATATGCCTCGGTTGCAAAACCGATGCCTATAAACAAAAAGAACCGGTGTCTTTTCTTCTTTTTGTACTAGTGAGTCCAAGTCCCACATTGGATAGAAATGAGAAAGTAGAGCAGTATATAAAGATGAAAGACCCATTAACCCATTGCCTTAAGGTTTTGGGTAAAGAGTGGTGTCGATCCCTTATATAGTTGGCTCAGATGTTATTGATGTTTGTGTAACCCACAAGGTAACCAACCTCCTCTTCGAAAGACCCAACAGTCTTTACCATTTGTAGGGATGTTCAACACACACACATACACATAGTTCTCCACACTGGTAAGATATTGTCCGCTTTGGGTCAAGCCCTCACGTATTTGCTTTTGGTACCACTCCAAAAGGCCTCTTACCAATGGAGGTATCTTATGTGTATATAAATCCATGTCCATCTCTTATTTTATCTAATGTGGGACTTTGTTTGTACCCAACATCCTCCCCTCAAACAAAGGACTATGGTTCTCCACCTCTACCTCCCCTACAGTGGAAGTCTTTTTCTTATCCTCAAGTACACCATGGTCATCACTTCTCTTTCACAATCCATGGTCAAACACTGAGCATCTCTTGCTCTCCACCTCTCATGATTCACTTCCAGGCTATCTACCGGCCACCTACCAAGGCTTCACCTGATCATGGAGAGACGTATTCTTATGAGCCTGGTCACCAGACCTAAACCATGGGCTCTGATACCATTTGTGGGGATGTTCAACACACACACATACACATAGATCTCCACACTGGTAAGATATTGTCCGCTTTGGGTCAAGCCCTCACGGATTTTCTTTTGCTACCACTCCAAAAGGCCTCTTACCAATGGAGGTATCTTATGTGTATATAAATCCATGCCCATCTCTTATTTTATCCGATGTGGGACTTTGTTTGTACCCAACACTACTCTCACTGAAGTCAACTCTTTGAGTAACAGATCTTTCCCGAAGAAGTTTATATTAGGAAGACTGGCTGAAAAGAAGATAACAAGAATATATCTTTGAATCTTACGTTGGTATGATCTCTTTATAAGCTTTCAATGTTTAGCACTTACTTTGTTAACAAAAAATGTTTTACAAGTTTTCAGATTTCCTTATCCTGTCTTTGAGAGCTTTCAATCTGTACTTGTTTTTCAAAAATACCTTTGATATGTTTGTAAATTCTGAAGAGAATGAAGACACTTGGTTGTTTAGTTTAGTTGAGCTAAACGGTCTATCTAGGTTGGATAGTTTATAAACTAGGAGTGGTAAAACTCATTGTAATCTTTTAAAGATTAGTGAAACCCCTTAAGTGTGTTTAAGGGAGAACTAGATGTAGCTTAGTTGGAGTGAACTAGTTCAAAAATAAGCTTGTCTTGTTTGTTCTCTCTCCTAAACGCTATATGAAAACTTAAGTGTTTAATATTAATTGCAAATCGTTTAACCCCTGCAAAAGAACTTAAACAGTTGTTTGCAAAATGTTTCTAAAAACTCCATTCAATCCTCTTTCTAGAGTTTTTCCAAAAATTTAAAAGTAGTAGAGGTTGTAAAGATTGCACTCCATTATTTTATTCAAAAAAGGTCAAACTATAATAAAATTTCTTATAACAGAGTTTCATTTAATAAATACCATTATCTCTCTAGAAACTTTTCTAAAACTTTTTTCTATCTTCTCTTTAGATTCTTGACTTCATCCTTCATTTGTTTCACGAATAGAGACCATAGGAAGGATTCTTTTACACAACTCTATATACCCACCCGATCAGAACTAATAATAAAGTAAGTTTACTTTTTATCCCTTTTTGAAGTTAGTGGACATTTAAAGTTGCATGTAGTATGTGATTGAGTGTATGTGACTCAAAATAACTCAAACTGAATATATATTTGTCTATGAGCATAAGGATGTGCTTAGATATCTAACTATGGAGTAGTTTCTTATAGTATAGGCTTCATTTAAGAGTCAAAACTCATCCCTTTTTACTACTCTAGGATATACTTCAACTGTTCAATCGAAGTATTCTATCCAAAAAAACATGAAGCCCAAGCCCTTTACTACACTAATGAGAAGAGAAAAAAATAATAAATCAAAAATTCAATTTTTTTTTAGCTTGAGTGAAAAATTTTAAATTTTATTCACAATTTTTCTCACAATTCTTTGTATATGCAAATATTTGTGGAAATCTATACATGTTAACCCTATATATTATTGATAATTATAAGAAAAGATAAATAATAGTCTTTTTAATTAAGAAACACGTTAGTATTATTAATTTTCCATCTCACATATAATGTAACACAACCATAATATGAAATCTTATTACTTTTAGTATAATTAAATATAGCCATCAATTAATTTTAGGGAAATTTTAATATAAAATTTAAATTTATAATATTATGACTTTCACCATAAATAAAGCCAAAACAATAAATGCATAAAAATACTAGAAAAAAAATTACAAACGCAAAATTTCGCCTAGCAAACACAAACTGGTTCGTCCAACAAATTTAACTTCATGTAAAATTAATATAAATTATTCTTCAATTGTGCTTATGATCTTCATGTTTTCTAACTTTCTTCCTTCATGAAATATTATAAGATTCAATGAGACATGTTTTGATCTTTGATCTTTGACCTTGTCATAGATCTTTTAAATTGCAAATGTTTTATTTCAAGTTCTTTTCATATATGCTCAGGAAATAATCCTTTATCATACATTCCTTCTTGAAGAGAATTTGTCCTCAAATTCGTACCACTTGAAGATTTCGTATAAACAACATAATCTCCTCTTCAACCCTTTCCCCTACACATACTAATAAATACCTAGTATTGGTTGATTTAAATGTTGAATTGACACTTATCTTGCTTTAGTTATGCGTAAAATTCATGATAAGTACCTCAATTTTACCTGTTTTGTAGGTATAAAAGAGTTTAACGAGTAAAAGTTCAATTTGTGAAGAAAAACAAAGAAATTCAAAAACTTTTCAAGCATTATGTCACAACACGGTTGTAGTGTCGTAAGAAGAAAACCCAACATAAACCCAACATGGAAGGAAACCTTAATCCTTGACTTGGGGCTCAAGCCATTGAGAATCCTTCATCATGAAGTAATATCAAGAGGCTCACCCCTAAGAACTCACAACTAAAGCCATGGAGAAAACCCACTTAGGAAGGAAACCTCACGGTTGGACCATGGACCACAGTTGGAGCCATGCTGCCAGAGTTTATAAATACCAAAATTTTAATCTGTTTAGGGATTTCATATTAGAGACAAGGGATTGGATTACAGACTTTTTGAGAGACTTTAAGAGAACTTTTAGAGAGAAACTTTATAAAGTCTTCTCACTCACATGCTCTGTAATTAATAGAACATCTTTAGAGGATTAGGAGATTGGTTCTCTTCCTTGTTGTTACTTCTTTCTATCATTTATGAATAACTAAATCTTCCATGTGTTAGAGTGAGATGTAACAACTTTGAACTCTCTTGTATTCGGCAATATTTTTCATTTATGTATGTTTGCTTTTGATCTAAAATTTGTTAATTGATTTATGCTTAATGTTGGATGATGTGATTACTCGTCTTACTTCACTAGCTTAATATTTAGTGAGAACTAGTGTTAAGTTGTAATCCAATAAGTTTTCATGAGGGCTTCTAGCTGCTAAGAATAGATTTAGAGTGTGCAACTGAAGATATAGTCTTGATCTTAATGCAAGTGACCCGTTCAAGTAGTTATTGAGGAATCATACTAAAGAGTTGCGACCCTAGGCTCTAGGTGCCAAGGATGGACCTAGAGTTACACCTAAACGAACTTTCTAGACTAGATCCTGTTAAGAAAATCTTACGATACGCACACTCAAATATTTTCCTAAAATTGAGCATACTATTAATTGATAATTGAAGGGCTTTAAATAGTCGTGATACTTACAATATTACGGGAATAAAAATAAAACCTGAAAATAAAATATCAACTATCTCAAAAATAAAATATGCTTAATCTATCCTAAAATAATATTGTACCTAGATAATAGAAAATCATAACTACCTATCCCTATTTTATCTCTATCAAATGAAACTAAATATTACTAGACCCAAAACTAATAAAATAAGATTTAGAAAAATTTATTAATAAAACCCTAAAATTTAAGTTTATCCCAACAAACTCCCCCATAAACTTAAATTCTTCCTTCCTTCATTCGAATTTCCATGTGCATCATCCTACATCGGGCTTGCTTCTTTCAATCAGATTTGACTTCTTCTTTTTCCTTATGGCCCTCTTGTCTTTTACCTTGGTTGACCTTTTTAGTGCTTTGACTGACTTTGTTATGCCTGACTTCTTAATAACCTTGACCAACTCGTTTCTAACCTTAGGCGATTTCTCAACAATCTTGGCCGACATCTTCATCGGGTTTTCTCAACATATTCATCTTCCTCTTCGTCTAGTTCAAGAACACTAGATGATTTATCTTCTTTTTCAAGAGTCGTCGTCTTCATCTCCTCAAGCTCAGCCTTCTGTTTATTAATAATTTCATTAGCTTCATCTAGAAGCCTCCCTATCTGCTGAATCTCTTCATCTTTTTGTTTGACTTCTTTCTCTAGGTTTTCCTTCTCTACAATTGTTGCATCTTTTACCGATATCACTTCATCAATTGTTGGGATTGGGCTCTCTATGTCCACTGCATCTGAACTCTTTGCCAACAACAAGATTTAACACTCTTCTTCTGCATCTTCAGTAAGGAGATTCGTCTCCCCCTTTGTCTCGGTCTTGCAATACTTCTCAATATGGTCAGCCTTGCCACAGTTGTAACACTTGCTTGATCTATACTCGTTTGCATAGTGTCTATACTTGTCACACTTAAAACACTCAACTTTTGACCGATTTCCTCGGCCTTTTCCTTGTCCTCGGTCACACCAATTCTACTCACCGATTTGCTCTTCATTATCATTCTCAAAATTACCGGCTGGCCACATCCACCTTGTCCTTGGCTTCCTCACCATCTGTCGCCAGGACCTCGGCTCTGAGTAATCCGAGTTTTATTCGAGTCAAACTATACATGTAGAGCTTGATCGTCAGGTTCAACCTAATCATCCCAATATTTCCCCCTTGTTTTTTGGACTTTTAATGACCTAACAAGTTCAACCACTGTGAGAACCGACAAGTCCTTCGATTCTTCGATGGCGCCCACGATACTTTCAAAATCTTTTGTAAGGGATCTCAAAATTTTTTCCACCACCCGGCTAGATGGCATTTGTTCTCCATTTCTACCGAGTTGGTTGACCACCTTCTCCACCCGAGTTATGTACTCGATTATATGCTCGTTGGGCTCCATCTTCAGCTGTTCAAACTCTCATCTAAGAGAATGTATTCAGACTTTTCTAACGCGGTTGTCACCTTTATACGCAACCTCCAATATCTCCCAAGCGTCCTTTGATGATTTGGGATTCACTATTTTTTTGAATCCTCACTCATCTACTGCATTGTAGAGAAAATACAATGTTGACCCATCTCTTGCACATGTTTTCTTCAATGTTGTCATCTATGCCACCGTCTGATGTTCATCCTCATCAGATTCAACGTACCCGTCTTCCACCATATCCCAAATGTCTTAGAATCTCAATAACGCCTTGATCTGTAGGCACCAATTACCATAATTTGTTTTTCTTATCAATTGTGGCACACTCATACCATTGACAACCTTTGCCATCTCTCTCACAAAAAAAAAAATCAAGCACTCACTTTTTCTCTCACAGTGTTTAACTCTCTCCTCTCTCTCGGTAATCAAAGCATAAAGCTCTCATACTACTATTAAGAAAATCTCACGATACACACACTCAAATATTTTCCAAAAATTGAGTCTACTATTCATTGATAATTGAAGGGCTTGAAGGGCTTTAAATAGTCGTGATACTTACAATATTACGGGAATAAAAATAAAACCTGAAAAATAAAATATCAACTATCTTAAAAATAAAATCTGCTTAATCTATCATAAAATAGTATTGTACCTAGATAAACAGAAAAGCATAACTACCTATCCTTATTTTATCTCTATCAAATCAAACTAAATATTACTAGACCCAAAACTAATAAAATAAGATTTAAACAAAATTATTAAGAAAACCCTAAAATTTAAGTTTATCCCAACAGATCCTTTGCAACTCCATATTTAAGGGTAGATCTGATGCAAGAGAGGGAGAAGTTGTGAAGTCAATCTGCAATGCACTTTCAACAATCTAAAAGTCACTCATCCAATAATCCAAACTATTTTCTAACTTATTTTACAACATTTTCATCAACATAATTCTTTTTTTCAATACATCTTAAACACAACTACTGTTTTATAGAAGATCAAAATAGTTTAAACATTGCCTTTTTTGCCAAATTTCAATGAATACGACACTTGTTATACTACAACAACCTAGTATACTTTATATTTTGGGTGTTTCATAGACATGCAAACAAGTTTTTAGCGTCATTGTCGGGGATTTAAGTCAAGAAAATCTCTGTTTAAATTGGATTGATCACTGTACAAAGATGTATTAAGGTGTGGATAAGCTAAGAAATTTGTTTGTTTTTTTTTTATGTTATTATTTTTTTAGTTATTGTTACATTGATTTCTACACTTTTTTCTACATCAATTTTTGTGCTTTAACGTTGCTCACTACTGTTTGAGTTGTTGTGTATGCAAAAGAGAAGATAAAAAAGGTTTTATTGTTTGATCCAAAGATTGAACGCACTATCAGAAGGCGCAACAACAAGAACAAAAAACATAGACAAATTCTGACGCCACTACTACAGCCACAAACTAAACTTGTAGACTCAGACCTTGATATGAAAGCAAATTGGTCTAATCAAATTGTTGCAGGAAACAATCAAAGGAGATTACTGGGAGATTACACTCAACAACAAGGGTCATGCCACTTTTCAAGCATTGTTAAACCTATAAAAGGTATGAAGATAAAACCTGCATTACTCACTCTAATAACAACAAATCAATTTGTTGGATTAGACCAAGAAGATCTATTTAATTACTTGGCCACGTTCTATGAACTATGTGGAACCCTTGGGACAAATTCTGATGATGAAGAAACTATGTATCTCAGGTTTTTTCCATTGTCACTTGTAGGAAAGGCCAAGATTTGGTTACAATCTCGCTCAAATCTTAAAATAACTGGAAAACACTAGATAGAGGGGGAGGGGGGGGGGGTTGAATAGTGTTTTGGAAAACTTTTTTCCAAAAGGTAGTTTAATAACTTTGTTAAAGATTAAATGATTTACACGAGTTGACAGACACTTGAGTTATAAACTTCTTTTTAAACTGGAAGTTCAGAAATAAAATGTTTCTCAATTGTTTAGGCAAATCTACTGTAGTGTTTTGAGAAAGACAACTCTAGAAGGTTGTGTTAATAAGCAACTGTAGAGTATATAAGTAAAACATTTTGCAAGGCTGAAGTAATAAACACATAATTATTTTATATTGGTTCACTCCACTAAGCTACATCCAGTTCACCTCTAAGACCTCTTAGAGGGTTCCACTATAATCTTCAACAAGATTACAATTGAGTATTCACACTACTCTCGGTATCACCTAGTCATTCCCAATAACCTTTGTTACTCTAACTAGAACCGAGTATCACCCTCTCTTGGTTGTGTAGTATTATTTACCACTCTTGGCATCCCTAGAAAATCCCAGTATATTCCTGATACGTTGTCTAATTGAGTTTCACATACTCCTAGTTTTCACTAGACAAACCCTGTATCAACCCATACAATGTCTAGCTATCGTTTAACTCCATCAAGTTAATCGTTAAGTGTTTGTATTCTCTTAAGAATATGTAATAAATCAGATTGCTTACAAGTCCTTAGATGATTACTCTCACAGAAAGGATGTGTTTATAATATAATTCAATCTAACAGACTTTTTAAAGCTTTCTCTCTTCTTACAAGTGTAAGCTTATGATTATATGAAGCTTGTGAGTATTTTCTTTCTTTTGTACTTGTTTTTCTTCTCAGATGATTTCTTTCATATTCATGTGCTTATTCTCTTGATCTTCTCTTGAAGGATCTTCAATTTATAAGCTTCAAGAGAAAATACATGTTAGATAGTACTTATTTTTTATCTTTGGATTTTCTTAGCCTTTTCGTATGTAGCAGCCGTAGGTTGAAGTCAAGTTGTCAGAGCATATATGCTTTTTTAGTACTTTATCAAAAGTAGGTTGTATGAACTCTTGAGCACGACTTTTGATGGTGAGAACATTACATGAATATATTTTTTGTCTCTAACGTCCACTTTTGACTTGTATATGATAAAGTAGATGGATAATTGACATAGGCAATTGCAAAGATTAGAGTAGATATGCTTGCATGCAGATATGTCCTTTTTTCTATCATTTTGTTGTTTTGAAATGTGGTGCATTTAATGCTCTTTAATGCAGTTTCAAAACAACTATAAGCTTTTCAAAATTTGTATCGTTCAAGTAAGATTTGATCATTTAAGCATTTCTTAGAGATATCAAGCAGTTCATTAAGGTTTTATTGTTGGATGAAAATGTCGTTTGGTGCAAGGTATTGTTTGGCCTATACAAGGTGTTTTCTAACAACGCTTTGTTTAGTGATGTTAATTTGGTTCAAAAGTGTGTTTAGCAAGATGTCTTTCAAGACATGTTTTTGGAACAATGTTTATATCTTTTAGCGTGTTTACCAAAAACGTCATTTTTTGTAAGATATAGTGAAAGCTCGTTTAGCATTGTTTAGTAAAGTATAGCAAGAGCTCATTTAACAAGACCCTCATATAGCACATTGTCGCATTTTGTGAGGAAATCGTTTGGTAGTGCATCTAATAAGATGTTAGTGCGTTTACTAAAGCTTTTCTTTAAACATTCTGTTTTTCACAAAGCTTTTTCATAAGACGCTTTTCTTTCAAGAATATTATTTTCCACAAAGATATCACTTTGTCATATGCTCATTTTGTTAATTGTTGTTTGTTAAACTTCAAAACATATGAGGACGTTAGACGATCCAGTCTTATAGATGATATTGTCTTAAAAAATCTAAGCTTAACAAGTTGGGAGAATGTGAAAAGAAAATTTATGGCCAGGACCAACCATCTAAATTTATAAGTGTTAAGGCTACCATTGCAACCTTTTCCCAAGGATTGGGTGAACACATCTGCGAAGCATGGGAAAGGTACAAAGCCTTGCTAAAAAAATGTCCTAATCTTAGATTTGATGAAGTAGCACAATTCAACATGTTCCCTAGTAGACTTAAATCAGAAATAAGAATGTTGTTGGATGCCTCAGTAGGAGAAACTATGATGATGAAGAGTGTTGAGGAAGCAACTACAATCATTGAATCACTAGCAAGTAGTGATCACCAAGCATAATATGACAAAAATCATCCTTCTAAAAGAGAAATATTGGAGCTAGGAACACAAGATTCTATATTGTTACAAAACAAATTCATTTCTTAACAAATGGAAGAGTGAAAATGCATATGGCAAAGCTGGAGTTTGAGCCACAAGCTCACGGTTGCGCACAACAAATTTTAAAATGTGATTTTTGTGCAAGTGAACACCATATAATGTTTATTGTTCTCCTACTGAAACTACAAAGGAAAAAGAATTACACTTCATGAATAAAAACAAAAGACCAAATAACTACTCCAATAATTGGAGATCAAATCAAAACTAAAATCAACAACAAAGTTGGAGGCATGATGGTGGTTCAACCAGTAGGCAATCTTTGCAAACAAATTTTCATGGACAACAACCTTAACACTATGACAAAGTATCAAAAATTGATGATGCATTAACATAATTCATTCAGGTGTCTACAACAAACCAGAAAAACACATAAGCATCACTTAGGAACTTGGAGGTGCAAATTGGAAAGCTAGCACAATAGCTAGGAAAATAGCAAGAAGCAAAGCTTATGACCAATACTAAGATTAATCCAAAGGAGTAATGCAAAGCCACCACAACTAGGCAAGGAATTTTTATAGGTAAAGGAATTGGTGATGATGACTTTAGAATATAACAAAGGGGTGAGGAAATTAAGTCAGAAAAACCAAGAGAAAAAGAGAAAGATTGTGAACCTGAGTTAGAAAAATTGAGAGCAGAAAAAGATAAGGAGTGTGAGCATGATTCTGAAAAATTAAAAAAAAAATGCAGAAAAAGATGAGGAGAGTGTATTCAAAAAGAAGAATAAAGAGTGAAAATGAGAATGAGAAAAAGAGAGATCACGAGAGAAAAAAGGAAGAGGGAGAAAAGAAAAAGAAGAAGTTGTTTGAGGATGACAATCTTCCTATCACTACTTAACTTTCTTGTTATAGGTACATGGACACAATCATTTTGGACTAAGGTTAAGCTTTCATGTATAGATTTATTGAACCTCAGACCATTCAATCTTCTAGAAACATAATTTATCACAAGAAAACATATTTGAAAATATGGATGTCTGAGTCAAAAAGAGAGATGTACCTTGCGCCATAAATTGAAGAGTATATGTTACAAATGTAAAATTTTATGAAGGTTCATTTAATTAATTGACTAACTATTTGTGATTCATGATAGGGTCCATTGGCAACTACTGGTCATCATACCAAGACAATGCAAAGTTGTATGGTTTTTTTTCCTACACAAGAGGATGAAACATGACTTGAAATCCATGCTACATTTTTTATATAATCTACTTAGTTACATTAATATTAACCTATGTTTCAAATTTAATTAGAGTTATGGGTAAGCGCATAACACAACAAATTTAAATACTGTATCCAAAGGTTAGAACTCATTAATCTTTTAGTTATTATTTTTTGTATGTCAATTTATAACCTGAATATGTGATTATTTTATTTGTCATATTTAGTGTAACAAGGAACAAGATTTATGGGCATGTGATTAGTATCCCATGTCTTCGATTAAAATCATCATTCGAGTAAGAATTAGAGATGATTGAACTTAGATAATAATATATACCTTCCACATATTACAAATCACATTAACCTTTAAGTATTAATATGCAAACATAATGAAGTTGTGTTATTTTTGTAGTGCTTTCAAGAATCCATCACTAATAACAGAGGACAAAATGAAAAAGATACAATAAGAGTGAGAAACATATCTTTTAGATGATGAAGTTAGGACATTGCAACAATTGTATTTTTCTTCAAGACATTTATTAGTTTAGTTTTAATTCTTTTAGTTTTGATAGTTTTAGTTAATAGTCTTAGTTTTGATTAGTTCATACTTTTAATCTTGAAATTGTGTGCTGGAAACATTCAATACAAAAAAGTGTGCTAGTTTTCTGTTTTTCAGATTTGATAAAATTATAAAAAGAAATATCTTTTAAAAAAAAAGCTACATTTGATGTCAACCCTTAGCATAACAGACCTCTATTGACATCGACCCTTACCATAGACGACATCAATTGCCTCCATTTTCAATGCAAAATATCGCGTTTAGTGGTGCTCTCCTTCCGTTGAGTGCCAAAACTTTCGTAAAAAAGTGCACTCAGTAATGTTTCCCTACAGTTAAGTACCAAAGCGTTCGGCAAAAAACACACTTAAAGGTGTAGATCCTTTCGCTCAGCGACTCTAAACGTCGATTTTCCTGATGTCCATCGTTAATAGATGTCGGTTTGGCTGAACAGACGTCATTTGACGTCGTTTTCTCATCCAACATCAAATTGACGTCTCCAACTAAGATATTAGAGTTTGAATAGATGACAAAAATAAAAAATAACCTACGCGAAATTTGGTTTTATAATAATGAGTCTAAAGCAAACCACATAGATCCACATCCTTATGAGTCGATGGTGTCTTGGAGAAGAGATACTAAAACACATTTAAATATAGGGAATAAATGTAAAAGTGTTTGTGCATGTATAATCGAATAAAAAACAGTATACAAGAACACAGAAGTCTCTACCCACTTGGTTCGATATTATTTTTTTATTATTTTATCGTAAAGGACAAGATTTTTGTTCATCCGTGATTTTGTATGATACATTTCTCTGATCCTATTCATTATTGTGTTTCTATAAATTCTCAACCAGGGTTATGGAGATGAATACAAACCTACCTCACCAAAATCCAAGTGACCCTAGAAGCAATGGCTCTTCAAGTTCAACCATTATCCTCACTTTTAAAGGAATTGCCAAACCAGCTGAGTACCTCTTACATAGCCATTTTTTTCTTCTTCTTAACCCTCTTTTTTGTGCTTAATAACAAAAGAAGAAGAAACAAGTCCAATTTGCCTCCTTCCCCACCAAAACTACCCATAATTGGAAACCTTCATCAACTGGGCACTCTCCCACACCGCTCCTTCCAAACACTGTCTCGCAAGTATGGCCCTTTCATGTTTCTGCAATTAGGCCAAACTCCGACTCTTGTGGTTTCATCAGCTGATGTCGCCAAAGAAGTTTACAAAACCCATGATGTTGCTTTCTCCAATAAGCCTCAGACCACAGCCGTGAAAATCATCATGTATGGGTGCATAGACGTGGCATTTTCACCCTACGGGGAAGAGTGGAGACAGAAAAGGAAGATCTGTGTTCTTGAGCTTCTAAGCATCAAAAGGGTGCGATCCTTTCAGTTCATTCGAGAGGAAGAAGTTGCAGCCATGCTTGGTGCCATACGTGAAGCATGCAGCGCGGGTAAAACGTCTTCTTGCGTGAACCTGACTGAGATTCTGATTGAAACCTCCAACAACATAATGTCTAGATGTGTTCTTGGAAGAAAGTACGATAACCCAGATGGTGGAATCAGCTTTGGAGAGCTAGGAAGGAAGATGATGAAACACCTAGCCACTTTCTCGGTGGGAGATTTCTTTCCTTTGTTAGGTTGGATTGACGTTCTTTCTTGCCAAATACCAGAATTTAAGGCCACTTTCAGGGCATTAGATTCTTTCTTTGATCAGTTAATTGCTGAACGCAAGAAAATAATGAAGATGGACAGTTACCAACCTCGTAACAAAGACTTCGTGGACTCACTCCTTCAGATTCAAGATGGTGCAGGAAACCATGATTTTCAGCTTACACACGATGACGTCAAGGCAATTCTAATGGTACAATCACATCTCCTAAGATTAAAATATTTCAAAATCTTCAATTCTTGTAGATAGTTTCTCTAACAGTAAAATATAATGCTGAAATTTATGTTCAAGTATCCATGAACAGCTTAAGGGATGTTTCCATCTTCATAATTTCAGGACATATTTGCTGGAGGAAGTGACACTACTTCAACACTTCTGGAATGGGTATTTGCGGCGCTCTTGAATAATCCTGCTACCATGAAGAGAGCTCAAGAAGAAGTAAGAAGAGTTGTCGGGCAGAAACTAAAAGTGGAAGAGAATGATTTGAATGAAATGAGTTATCTGAAATGCGTAGTGAAAGAAACTCTGAGATTATATCCACCTGCTCCTCTTTTGATACCCCGAGAAACTTTATCCGATGTAAAAGTCAAAGGTTTCGATATTCCATCCAAAACAAGAGTGTTTGTGAATGCATGGGCGATTCAGAGGGACCCTGAAATTTGGAACAGGCCTGAAGAGTTTCTTCCCGAGAGATTTGAAGAAGAGCCCGAAGTTGATTTTAGAGGAAATGATTTGCAGCTTATTCCCTTTGGTTCTGGGAGAAGAGGGTGTATTGGAATTTCGTTTGCACTTGCTTCCACTGAGTTTATGCTTGCTAATCTCCTCTACTGGTTTGATTGGAAGATTCCTCATGAGAATGGTAAACCAGTGCAAGATGTAGACATGAGTGAGATATGGGGACTCACTGTCATCAAGAAAGTACCACTTCATCTTCAACCTCAACTACACTCATTTGGTGTCTACAATTAATGCTCTTTCACTTCGTTTTCTCTTCTGTTGTCTTTAAAAATGGTTTTTATTTTCCCTTTTGTTCTAAGTAATGTCATTTGACAAAGAAAATAATTAAGTGTTGGCACGACAACACCAATTTAAGGTCAATGTCTGTGTGATATAAATAAAATAAAAATATGAATGAAAAAAATGCAGGTGAACTGTTGGCACTACAACATTTGTATTATACTCTTAAGAAATATAAATGTTTATCATGCAAGAGAAATAAGAAATTGTTAGAAATAGCAGCCTTATGTCTCAATCCAAATCCAAGACGGATGAATTGGATTTAATCATTTTTCAAAAATCTTTTTCAGATCTTTAAAGAATCCTTTTTCAAAAATCTTTTTCAAGAACTTTAAAGAGTTCTTAAAACTTGAAATCAATACTCAAAGATTTGATGAATCAACTAAGTAAAGAAAATGTAAAAGAAAGATCAAAGAACACAAGATTTATACTGGTTCAACTTATTATCAAAAGCTTACATTCAGTCTTCTCCCAACAACCTGAATTGAGAGGCTTCCATTAAATCAAATTTGAGTTGAGAATACAATGAAACTCTCAATTGTTATCCTTACCACTCTCAAATCCGATTACAACACAAGTAAGAGAGGAAAACACTCACTCTCACCAACTACAAGAGATGAAAACCCTCAATATCTTCCCGAGTCTTCTTGCTCATGAACTACACAATGTAGAAACACTAATACACTGATCAAAATACACTCTGCAAGCGCAGATATATAAGCAACAATGAAGTCCACTTGGTCTTAAATGAAATCTTGAATGTTTGATCACCAATGATGCTTGAATTCCTCCAAGAACTGTTCTTGGGAGACCCTGTACACAAAACTTAGAAAGTATATCAATATTTGAAAATTAAAGCGTTAATGAAACATGTCTCGAGTCAGGTTTATAAAGAAAATTCAAATTCTGACACAGTTTAATCGATTATATTATCAACATAATCTATTATGCTTTTGCCTCTGTTTTAACATATTATTACACATGTATAATCAATTATTTCAACACTTATACCTATAACTGCTTCTTCTGACAAACTTAACAGATTAGGCTATCAGTGTAATGGATTAGACCTTACTTTCTATTTTAATCGATTATTGAACTTATGTAATTGATTATAATGACACTTAGTATCATTAGTCATTCATTTATCTTTCTTAACAGATTATGTTACTTATATAAGAGATTATGCTTATCTCTCTGTTTTAATGAGTTATGTAATTTATGTAATCAATTATAACATAGTGATTTGCTTCAGTTTAGGATTCTAAGTGTTCTGGCTTAATCTAACATATTATACAACTTATCTAATCAATTATAATTACCAAAAACTAAATTTTCCCTCTGTTGTAGGCCTATTCCATTAAACATAAATGAATTCATACATCTAGTATTAACTTGTAAATGATTTAAAATATTTGTTATACCATTTTGTTGCACAAAAATTAATGAAAACCATTTCTAATCATTTAGACCTATGCATCATCAAAAACTATAATATATAGAAGCTAGACTCCTCTATCAATGTAAATTATGAAAGTTAAAATCCCCTGTCAACAGAAATTATGAAAGTTAAAATCAAAAAATGAAGTGAATGAATGAAAAAATCTAGTAAATACTATTTTTTATGATTATCTATTGAGTACTCTAATATGTTATTATACACTACTCATTTTGGTCACTCCTTGAAGATGTTTTCTGAAGTAATGGATGAAATATGAGAAAACATATATGAGAATATAAATAGATGAGAAATATTGAATCAAAGTCTAATAAAACTGTATTATGTTATTATCAGTATATCATTTCTCACCAGTTTTGAAGAGTAAGGTCACAGCTTGAAGATGTTGGCTTATAGGATTAAGAATGAATGAAATATGAGGAAAAGATAAAATAAAGGAGAAATAGACGTGAAAGAAAACAAAGAGTGTTTGATAAATATATACATATATACCAAAAAAATAATATTTAGTAGAAGTTATTTTATAAAAGTTATAAAAATCTTCACAAATAAATATGATTTAAAATAATTCTGATAAATTCTCTAAAAACTAATAATAGTAAAAGTTTTAAATTGTTTTTTAAAAGTTTATGATCCTATACAAATTATAATTCATTTTTTTATAAATTCTCCAAATTTTTTTTAAAATTCCCTCCTAAAATTTTAGTGTTTGGTTTCTCTTAAATTCAGACTCTTCTTGCACCTCACCTAGGGTTCGAACATTCGTGTAATATTTTCTTCATCCTTCCAGGAACTATTTGAGGTTTATGCCAAGGAATTGGTTGGTAAGGCTAAAGAAAGGTATGGCTTCAGTAAATGTTGTCTTTATTTTTAATTCATTATCCATTCTCTGCTTGTTTCTTATATTTTACTTTCACCATTTCTTGATAATTTAATTTCCAAGCTTTAAACTTGTTCTTCTTCTGCAGGCATTGGGGCCCTGTCGATGTATATGTTGCATTTCCGCTACAGCTTCTCTATCTTGCATTTGATTTCATTTCCTGATTGTGATTACAGTATGTAGCAGCTAAGATTGGTCTTTTTGGACAAGCCGAAGTTAGGCTCTGTCAGAAGAAATAATAACACATTAAATAAAATTACGACTGCAACCATTTTAGGTTTAGGCCACAATCTAGTGAATTGACCACATCAGTTGTAAGTGGCCATAGTGTTTCATAATATACCATACTTCAATGGATTGACCACATGCGTTGTAAGTGGAGCAAATAATAACACATTAAATGGAAACAAAGAGTGTTTTATAATATATATATATATATATATTTATTTATTTATATATATTACGGAGGAAATAATAACACATTAAACGAAATAAAATAACTACTACAATCATTTTAGTTTTGGGCCACAATCTAATGGATTGACCACATGCGTTGTAAGTGGTCATAGTATTTCATAATATACCATAGTTCAAGAAATAACATTTATTTTTAAATGGTGTATCTTTTTAATTTACTTATTTAGGTATTTTAAAAAATATTATAAAATGATGTTAGATATTTGTTTTTAGATTTCGCACATGACATATTTATTTGCTTTATCTTTTTTCTATTTCAATTATTCAATAAAGTTTTGTTTAATTTGTATTATTATGTGAACTAAACATTTGTGATCCACTCATAAATAAATACAAATTTAATAAACAACAAATTTTACTAAGATATATTTTATTTGATATCATTATTAGTGCAGTGCAGAAATATAACAACGGTGGTTGGCAGCAGTTCTAAAGGGAACCGAGACCATAGGCCCTATCAGATTTTAATTATTTAATTTTAAGGAGATATGGCAGCAATTCTAGTAGGAATCACTATCATAGCTCTTTAAAATTAAAATAATTATTTAAAATCTGGTAGAGTCTACAGTCTTATAGTTCTTTCCAAAATCGTTGTCAAAAGTCTTTTTTGCTTCGATTATCTTGTCAATCACTATCATACACTAGTACAAAATATGACTTATAACTTGCCTATTACAATTCAGTTTTGACAAAAACAAAGCATAAAAAGACATGGTGGTATTTTTTTAACTTTTGCAAACATATAGGCCTCGATTAGAAAACAACTGAAGTCATATTTTGTTTTTGGCATTGGTTAATAAACGACTAAAGCCTAAAGGTGGGACACATAAACACAAATTTAAACTTTTCTACTCAATACACACTGGTATGGATTTATGGCCTCGGTTCTCCTCAAAACTAATGTCATAGGGTCCTGACATTCCCCTACAAAGAGATATGTCAGACTTTTCAAATTTTGAACAAGTCTATGGCCTTAGTTCTTCGGAGAACTGTGGTCACAGGATTCTGACTTTGCACCCTACAAAAGGAACTTCATACTGTTAAAATTCTAAAGTCATCCTATGACCTCGGTTGTTCAGAAAATCGATGTCATAGATCCCTTTTGTTTCGATTTTACAAAGAATCGAAGCCAAAAGGTATGAGCCAAAAGCCATAAATGGTTCCAAAACTTTTAATTTTTAAATATTTGAAGATTTTTTTGGCATCGATTCTTAATAGAATCGAGGCCATAGACTACATATTGTTTCGGTCATTAAAATAACTGAGACAATATGTCTTCGTAGTGGTAAAAAAAGTGCAAATTCACATAATCCTTTACAGTTTCTTTTCGTGTATCTTCGTTGCTCTTTAACCCTCCTCTTTGCTAATATTGCTCCATTGACTCCGAACGTCATGGTCATTGCCTCCAACGCCGTCATCATTGCCTCCATTGATGTGGTCTGAACTCCTCTTTAGTGATCTTTCATTCGTTTGTTCGTTTTTCTGAGGTGAACTTTGGTTCCTTTGTTCTTTGGCTTTTTTGGGCGTTTTTAAGTTACTTTTTGTTCTTGAGACTAATAAGTTTTTTGTATTTGTATCCTATTATTGTTTTTTATGGTGAGCTTTTGGTGCATTCCAAAATGCGAGTAGTTGTAGCGTTCTTCATTGTTGTTTGCCTTTTTCGCTCCTAGGTTCCTATTTTTGGTCTTAAATTTATTTTGTAATATGAGTATATAATTTTTTATAATGTTGCAGTAGGTTATTCAATTTTTGTGTGTTTCATATGTGATTAATTGTATGCTAAAATATATTGTTGTATTGAATTAGTCTTAATTTCCGATTTAAGATTCAATAAAAAATTATTTATTGTCTTCAAGTTTGTTAGAGAAATGTATGTTTTAAAAATGAATATAAGAGGAGAAAAAAATTATAATTTATAGCATTAAATCTTGAAATTTCTAGTTGGAGAGTTTAAGAAGAGTAATCACTTTTTCATAGTTTATTAATGTATATAAATTTTAATATACATATCTTAAAATTCATGAATATTTTGTAACTGTGTTTTATATTGATCTTTTAGTGCATATTTTATATAATTTTTAATCACTTTCGTTCATGTAACCTGAAAATCAAGACGAAATATTGACAAAATTTTAGATATGTTGTTTAAAATTTATATGTTCAATAAACTAAATAACTACTACCATAGAGCCTGAAAATTAAATAATTATTTAAAATCTAATAGAGCAGTGGTTGTTATTGGAACCACTGCAATAAACCCAAAATTATTTTCTTTTCTTTTTACTTTCTTTTAGTTTACAGCTTTGGTTTTCTTATAACCGAAGCATAATCTTCAACTTTTGGCTTCAGTTCTGAGCTGAGGTCAAAAGCCCCCCCTTTTTTTACCTCACCTTAATATGTCTTGGTTATGAAACCGCTGTCATAACTCAAAATAACTGTTGTAGTATTTCTTGGCTGTACTAGTGATAGGTCTAATTTTAATTAAAATATTTATTTAATTTTTGGTTCTTTGGCTTCGATTGTAACTAGAACCAGGACCATAGACCATTTTCTGCCTTGATTTTGGTCATTACTGTTGTCTAAAGTTTGTATTTTAGAAAAAATATTCTATTTTTGTAACATCCTATGTCAATGAAGCAAACCTACATATATCAAAACCAGTATGCACAACACAAAAACATACCAGGATATATTTCTCAAGTATTGTCTCATGATGAATATTTAGACAATAGTTTTGTTTTACAAGTAATAAATTAGTGACTATTGTGTCTAAAGGAGTGAAACTTTAGGACTTGATTGATTTACTTGTTTAAAGCAATTTTATACATGTATTCTCACATTCTCACAATAACCCTAATTTCTAAGTTAATGTAGATAATAATGAAGTGTGGTGTACATGTATAAGGAAAGAGAGAAATGCACAAGTTGTTCTTTGTACTAGTTCGTCTAACCAAGTGACATAGTTCTGAAACGACAAACTGAATTTCACTAAGTAGACTCATGTTTGTTATTCTTTGGGCTTATAGCTACTCTTGACTAAGCCATGACTAACCCTTTGAGTAAATAATAAAGTGTGGTGTACATGTATAAGGAAAAAGAGAAATGCACAAGTTGTTCTTTATACTAGTTCGTCTGACCAGAGATAACAGTTCTGAAACGACAAACTGAATTTCACTAAGTAGACTAATGTCTCGTTGATTCTTTGCGTATTGTTTCAGCTCTCAACCACTCCTCGTTAATTTTTTGCATATTGTTTAGACTCTCAATCACTTTTAGCTTAACCAACTATTCGTTTCACAAGACACCCTTTGGTTAGCTAAATATTCTTTCCATATGTCACTTATTGCTTGAACAAGTATTCTTTTCACAAGTCACTACTAGTTTAACCAAATATTCATTCCAAAAACTACTTTTGACTTAAACAAGTATTTTTTTTAACATTAGTAAACATATATAACACTGATGCTATTTCTTCCAATATACTAATTGAACACAAACCATGTTCTCTATGTGGCTTAACAACCTATTTCCATAAATGTTTGCACATTAGCCCTAAAGCTAACAAAATAACTAAACATATAATTCAAGTAACAATTTTCTTTCAAAATGTGGACTAATTTGATCAATATCCTTTCAGAGATTTATCTAAATTTTATTTAGTTCAGAATCTAATGAACATACAAACAAGAATTAAAATGGTAGGTTGCTCATATATTTTTCAATAGTTCCCGATAATAAATTTCGAAAGAGGTCAAAAAGATGTGCTATTGTTTTTATTGAGTTGGCCAAAATTTGAGTGGAGGTGATTACATTTCATTGAAATTATGCAAGCCTATATATAACACTTTATTATTACTCTGTAATACTCAATCTATAAGTTGCTGTCAAAATTGAAAAGGGAAACCATCTATGGGTCACCTTCAACCTATAAACCAAAAGTACACCTTCCAGATATAAACCAAAGTTGTTCTCGTTTGTGCCACGCACCAATGATAATTCGGAGTCAAGTAATCCTGAATGTTATCTCCCTGTGTGATCTTTCAGAAAATGTTCTTCGGGCTGAGTGGAGGAATGCTTGGGCAAACAGATCATGTTAACTCAAAACAGCAGTATTGTTTCCCTTCCAAACTAATCTTCATGAAAATGATGTTTCCTCCTTCTGCAGCGATTAACATACCAAGTGGCATGCTGGTGTAAGCCAATGCCAATGAGGAGCTTAAGGCTTGTAAGCATAACATAGGTCATTGCTGAAAAAAGCAGAATCCAGAAAAGCCTCCATGGAAGGGGATTGTTAGGAAGGTTTGCAGAATATACTGGAGTCAGAACTCGTATAACCTAAGAACCAGTTATAAAAGGAAAAAGTGCACAGATGATGAATCGGTAAACTAAAAAACAGAAAAACCATATGGACATTTAAAATCGTATGCTTACCACGCATGCTGGGGCTAGGGGAACAAAAGTCAGGTTTTTCTTTGCGCCTTCAGTTTGCATATTTAGAGTCTACAAAATGGAGCAGTCAAATGTCAGGAGTATATTCTTTGGAAAGAAGCTCCATCAATGAACAGGAACAAAATGTTAATGCAATTTGATTGTCATAATATGACTTAAAGTTATACATCATTCTATCGAAGTAATAAGTAGCTCTCTCAAGTATTAGGTGAAGACCAAATTTGTTTTAGAGAAAGTGAACTATATTGCTGTAACAAAATAGCGTAGCTACCTTTTCCCATCAAAGCATATCTTCCAGCAAAGGATTTCGAAAGGCATTTATGGTAGAATCATGGAGAGTCTTCGTGCACTCAATTGTGTTGCTCATAAATTCACTCAAGTTTTCAGCTTTAAGTTGAGATTTGAATGAAAATATAACAATTTGTTATCAAAGTGGTTCCAGTTTTTTACACCCTAGCAGTAAACAACCAGCATACTGTATAGATAATGTCCACAAAAATGAAATCAGAATACCTGTTTACATAGGTCTTCGAGGAACTCGGAGTATGCGATGGGCTTAATGTCATTGAATTTAGCAATGAATGAATGCTTGATAATATCAATAACCATTTCACATACATAAACCAAGAGGATATTCTGCACCATCCAAAATATGAGTCAGGAACGGGATTAACGAAACATCTTTCATTAATATTATGAGGTAAAATATTTCCAAACTTACAATAAGAAAACTTTGAAACCAGGGACCCTCTGCCTCCAGAATATTTTGAGCCAAGACGAATAAGATAAATGATGAAATGTGGAATCTCTCTACGGAATCTGCTTGTCATCATAAGTAAATGGAGGAAATAAAATACAGTAAGAGTTTGCAGGAAAATGAGAAAAAAGAAGTTTTAAATAATGCAATTGTCAAATGCAGAACAAATATTTTTACTCTTGCTCATTTCAGTAAAAAGGAATTGGATAAAGAATTTTACGCAGCTAAGATAATATACATACATTGTATAGAAATTTACACTAACACAACGTTAAAAAAATGTATACTAACGAGCCATTTGGTCCAGAGGGTGGGGTTAACAGGAGAAAAAAATTGGTGATGTTTTTTCCTTTCATTTTCACTTCCCTTCTCTCCAAACTTCTGAATCAAACATAAGCTTTTATTAAAATCCATCTCCTCTCCTCACCGCCCACCAAACAGTAAATAAATGGCAAAACCTACATACAAATTATATCACTTTTAATGTATAATGGAGATCAAATCCCCAGAAAATAACAAAAAAAAAATAATCATAGACTGTTAGGTTACTTTATGCAAATAACCTAATCTATACTCTCTTCTCACTTCACTCTAACACCAGAATTGAAAGTAAGTATGTATGTATTATTGATTCAAGTATCAAAAATACAAGTATACTCCCCCCAAGGAAGCCTACCTTCCTCCACTAGAAAATATGTTCAATCTATACTCAAAAGAAAATAACCTCCTCAATATGTTCAATTTATAGTATCTCATTCTCGCGCCTCTTCCTAATTGGTAAAAAAGTCAGCCTCTACCGTTCGGCCTCACTTCGCACTGTCTTACCGTTCAGCTTCTCTTCTCTTACACCGTTCGGCCTCGCTTTCCCCTGTCTTTCTGTTCGGCCTCACTTTCCCCTTGCCTTACCGTTCGACTTCTCCTCTCATGCACTGTTCGGCCTCACTTCCCCTGCCTTACCGTTCGGTATTAGTTTTAATTACCTCCTCTTTTATTCCTCCTCTCATTGAGGTTGATGGGTGTAAGTTACTGAGACAAGATTTTTATAGCTATATATCTATTATAATTTTAAGTAACCAATAGGATGTCTTAAGGTTATGGATTTTAATAGTATAATTGAATTTCTATAATTCAAAAAAGGGTTTGTCATATTACATTTTAAAGAAAATCCATACATTTTTCCCAAGTATGATTTTAAACCTGCTAATGTAAACATTTAAACCTGCTAATCCTTGTCTAAATTCAAACTAAAAAGAACTCAAAAGACAGACAAACAAGTTTATGAATATACCATGTTCGGTGCATGGGTTTCACAACTAACTTTTTATTGTGCAAAAGACTTAAAAGGCATTTCCATAATTCCCTAACCGCTAGATACTAGCAAACTATTCCATATACCTCAAGTATAAATTATATGGAGCAAAGTAAAAGGGAAAATGTGTCTTTAGTCCATGTGCTTTTGGACAAACTTGGTTTGATCCCTATACTTTCATATATATGAATTATTCCTCAAAATTCAGAAAAATGTAAATTTAATCTCTCTTCCAACTTTGGGGCTGTAAACAGCAACCACCCTCTAAATACTAAATTAAAGTATCAAGGCATATTCTAAAAAGATAGAGGACAAATTCATTGATTTGAGAGTGCATAGACTAAAACCAGGTTTGGGAAAAAATATATGGACCAACACATTTATCCTAAAATTAAAGTTAATCGCTGTGTATAAATTTTCATGTCAATGCAAAAGACATTGCATTATTGTTCTGAATAATAATATATCCATATCAACTGAATCAATCCACTAAAAGCAAAAAGCTTTTTCCTTAACATAATTATGTGACAACAGGGGTAAGATGCCAAAGAAGGCATAAAAGGGATACACGTACACCCTATAGATTGAGATATTCCCATTCAAAATAAAAGGCACTCACTTTAAAATTCAAACATCAAAACAATTTTACGGCATATAACCCTAAACAAATCAACTAATGTCAAAACTAGCACAAATAATATTCTGAAAATGAGACCATCCAGGGCTTCTTCCACATTTGAATGAAGGAGTATATAACCGCATACCAAGTAAGCAGGAATCCAGAAAAGAAAAACCCCATTATGAGAATGATAACATACCAAAGTAAACTAAACTGTGAACATTATCCATGCTGTACCGCTTGAACACATTACTTTTGATCTCAGCAAAATTATTTGACACCAGCAATGCCAACAGAGCATTGTTGTGAGCAACTATACATGTTGATAAAGTGATTGCCTGAGCTAATAAGATAAAAGAATGAACAAGTAAGACTAGTCAAGGAATCAAATCACCGACTTTGTTATTTCTTAATTTGCCTTCGCAGAAGATAAAAGGTAATCAAACAAATGGGGAAAAAATACAAAAATGAAGGATATTTGAAGCAACCACAGCTAAAGCTTGGTCAGAAACAAATCTCCAAATCCAGAATCGAATGCTTTCTTGGGGGCAATTCGCAAGTCCTTCAGCAGAAAGAAATAACGTTTGCAACACATCCCCATTAAAACTTTGACATAGTTTATCAAATATCTGCAAGTTGGAAGATCAGTCACAAATTAACAGTATAAGTAACATTTTGAGCATTACGAGTCACAACACTTTTGCATTCAATCGGAAACTAAAAGCAAAAAGATACAATATTATGTTTAAATACCAGAAGGCTACTGAATACCCATATGCATGTTTCGAAAAGCTATTACAATATCATTTACACAACATTCATCCTACTTCTTTCATCACATTTTCATTATCTCCTCTAGCCCAATACAATTCTGCTATTTAAGAAGATAGTAAAAATTTCCAAATACAGCAATATTTTATCTCATCTTATGTCAGAGTTTCACGGTTCACAAATTAATTACAAACCAAAATTTTATCATTCCATATTCTTTGAAATTCCTTTACTTTGTCACCACAAGATCTTGCTTGCATAAACCCTATAAATAAAATTTTATTAGAATGCACCGAGACTTTTATACTTTCATCCAATCATGAATTTCTGCATAGGGTAAAAAATTATTTACTTCAGAAACAATTACTGTAAAGGTCATATCCTATCTAGGGTGGTTTCAATCAGTTTATAGTCTAAAAATTATATCCTAATAATGAATAAAAATTAAACTCAACAACACATAAATATTCACTTTGGTTGATATCTGACAGTTTGGACAGCTAATTATTCACCATGATCCAGACTAATAAATTTATGCTCACCTCTAAAACATTGTAGACCACATATAACTTTATTGTTCCTTGACCACGGATCATATGATATATTAAGCTGATATCTGTTGCAGCACATTTGAAAAGACGAATAAAACATAATTAGCATAATATTAAACTTGAACAATACAAAAAAGAAATGAGAAAACCACTTTGCCTGTTCGTTGCAAAAGAACCACTCCACAGGTCATAATGAGAAAACATCCAAAATCTGAAATTTCCATTGTTGATAGCCTCTTGAACTGCCTGTCATACGCATTGATTAGTCCACATGTAATACTATAAACCATGATATACATGCACAAATTTTAAAACATGAGTTGAACTAAAAAGGATAACAAAAAGTCAAAGCACAAGAAGATGTAAACTCTGTATTAGGGAGAGATTGGTCAAACTTATTCAGCTAAGTTTGAATCAGGGACTAACAGAACCCAGATCCAAATTAGCAACTAAGACCTCTATCACAGAGTGTCAGCTGAACTTACTGGTAATTTGGAAGTTTGTTCTGGAATTCAAAGATTTATGACGATATTTGAAGCACTCTAAGATTGTAGTACTAGATGTGCACTGCTCTGTGCTTACATCACAAATCTAAACTAAGGAAACAGGTGTTGTAAGATTAATCTATCACTTTATTCCCCACATGCATTGCCGACTAAAATTTTATTACAAGGGAAAAAATTAAGGAAACGTGGCTAACCTTGTCTTTAGAATCCTCCAAATGGCCATCGTGATCCTTGCTGGCATAACAGTTAATAATGAAAGAAATGAATCGAAGCAGACAAAGAAGCCAACATCTATAAGCTGCAATTGCGTTCCACGTTCAAGATACAAAACAAATGTAGAATGCCTCAATAAAAAATACAACTATAGGTGTCTACTATAAATTAGGTGGAAGGTTTAGTTTTACTTTACTTTCCCCATAAACCTATGAACTTATACGGTTATTTTGAAAGTAAATACAAGCAGCTCAACCAGGAGTACATATCCATAGATAACATCACAAAACTATAACCAGAGTTCTTATTATTTCTTAGTACTTTTTGATAAAGAAAGGAAGTCTACCAATTCACATCTCCAGGGCAGGCGGAAGATAGTATCATAAACTCTTTCTCGTTCTTTTTCATTCCCAAGAGTTGTTGTGCTCCGTAAGGAATTTCCATTGTACATTTCCTCCAAAAAGTATGTTACAGGAGACTTTTCCACTGAAAATACGTCTGACAACAAAACACACCACCACAAGATTAATTTGGCAGAAAATACGTCAGTGTTTACAGCAAAAACCTAACTTAAAACCTAGATGTATGTATCATTCAGTCAAAGTTTGCAGTATCCAATTAGCCATGCCACCAATTCCATAGCAAGTGGGGGACACAGAACCAACCCCGCGTCTATTTTTCTAGTCATTTCCCCTTCGAAGTCCATGCATAATTTTGTTGCAACACATTTGTTAGCATTTTTTGTAGGGTCAATTTTTCGAAAAATCATTGCAATTATAATCATGAGATACAATATGATGCATGCACTGTAAGGCCCATTGTACCACTCACAATTCGGATCTTCCTCCATGAGACGCTTCCAGTCCAACGACTCCACGGTCTCCAATTTTGTAGCCACATTCCTATCAGGCTCGTTCGTCGGTTTCTCCACTGGACTCGCATTCACACCACCCTCCTCCTTCTCATCGCGCACCACCGAAGTGGGAAACTCATCGGAACTCCCACAACTCACGTTCCTCTGCCTCAATTTCCCAAAATTAAACCCCTCGATGCCACCGCGCACCGCCGTCGGTGCCTCACTCTCCGCCTCACGCGCATCCACAACCGCGCACACACTCGCCTCTCGCACCTCCTCGTAAACGACGCTCCCTCCGCCAGCGCTATACCTATTAGCGTCCAGCTCGAATCCGTTGCAGGCTCCTCCGTTTTCCAGAGGCTCTATATGCGGATCGACGGAATCCGCGCGATCAAGAAGCTTCTTCTTGCGCTTGGAGGCGCGATGCCTGCGTTTCCTGCGGCTGTGTTCGTTTGATTCCGATTCGCCATCGACGCTGAGAACCTCGAAGGAAATTTTTCTGCTGCCGTTTCGCAGTGCCATGGAAGAACGAAACGGAATTCGCAAATCGATGATTGCGAATGAGAAAAATGGTTATTGGTTGTCTACATGTCACAAATTGGCTGGTGAAACTGCGGTGTTGGCCTAACGTGATTGATTCGTCTCTGTAAAAAGTGCAAACCACTGTCTTTGTTTGTTTCTTGTAGGAGTCCAGCTTTTGTTCGCGCTCTCATCTCACTGCACCACTGCTTCTTTTATTCACCACCCTATTACTGGCAGTTATTGTTTTCATTCACAAATGTATTCATTTTATTTTTACTTTTATTCCTTACTTAAAAAACAATGCTTTAGTTTATATTTATTTACGTCACATCAAATAAAAATACTAGTCTGTTACCCTTTTGTAACGGTTCTTTTTATTACTTTATCCAAATGTTTTTATTATTTTATACTGCAATTACTCTTACATTAACTAAATTTTTAATTATATTAAGATTCCCATTTATGTAGTATTGATTTTTTAATTCAATTAATAAATTATAGTCCTTACTCCAGAGATGATACTATATTAGTGTTCTTTCCTTAAAAATATGCAAACCGATTTAGCTAAGAAAAATGTATAAAATAAAATTAATATATTAATGTTATTAAAAAAAACATATTTAATAATATATTAATGTTAGTTTTTCTTCCAAATGCGCAAGTGGTAATTATTAAATACCAAACACATATTTAAATAATTAATAATTTAAAAAAATAATTGAACTAAATTTATTGTACTATGTATCAAAATTTAATTTTTTTTGTTAGGAACTCCATTATTATATAACTTTGGTAAGCCTTTCCCTCAGAAGAAAACGAAAAGGTAAAATTGATTACACTGAAAACTGTAGGCCAAAATTATGTTTCACCCATATTTACTTTAAACAATCACACATAATTAAGGTGGTCCAAAGTGTTAATGATAAACACTTAGTTGGCAAATAAATTATAGAGGCTTTTTATTAATTTGTCAAGAAATATCTTCTTTCATTATTTTTTTTAATGCATATTTATACTATTTCCAAATATTTCTAATTTTTTAATCAGTGTTATATAAGCTCTGTATAATAAAATCTATTTTATCAAATTTTATCTTCTTTTTTTTAATTTCTGATGTGATTTTCTACTAATACCGATTAGAATTTTGACCATAATAATGTGCTATTTTCTTATCAACATAAATTAACAGTTATTTTTTAGTTACCATAACTTATTTTTCGATTGAAATGATTAAAAGTATTTCCGTTAACAATTGTTAATTTTTTTTCTTTTAAGACTACAGGTAAAATATTTTTTTTTAAGAAATATATGCCAAATTTCTTCGAAGTTGAAGTGTATACATTCTCTGTCAACTCAGCTAATTACAGCTGTTAAAATGGGTCACAATCTACGGATCAATCCGGCTCATCATAGGTATGAGCCGGGTTGGGTTTGAAAAAATTATATCTTTTTTATACGAGTCAGATTTTAACCCGACTTATTTAAATCCGACTCATGTGGGTTGAGTCCATGGTGGGCCGGGTTGGCTCACCAATCCACCTACCTAATTTTATTTTATTAAAATTTAATTTTAATTCTATAAAAAAATATTTATTATTTTTTTTTGCTTGAAGAAATTATTTGAATTCCTTATTTTCGAAATTAATTAAACACCCATATTGGGAGTAAAATTTGAGAGTGAAATTTGTTTAGATTTGAATTATAGAAAGTTTGTAAATTTTTTTTATTTAAAAAAAATTGTAATTAAGTGAATCAGTGAGCCAACCAATGGTAAGTCGAGTCGGGTTAGATTGGCTCACTAAGTGACCAACCCGTGGTGGGTCGAGCCGGGTCGGACCGGATAACCCGTTTTGACAGCTCTATAGCTAATAATATTTTGATGGATTTTCCTATTAAGTTATATTCTATTTGGCGATAATATGCATAATTTATTAAAATAAAAAAATTAAAATTTAATTTGAATTCTCTTATCCAGATAAAATGTTTTAAAATTAAAAAAAAAACAATTCTAATTTAACGTATTTAGGATTCCTAAAAATGATACAATTCTTAACAAAGACATTTAAATATACAAATCGACTAAAAAATATTTTATATTAAATAATGATCTCCAGTTTTAATCCTGAATTTAGAGTTATATCAAATATTTAATAGAGTTATTCACTGTCTTATTTTATTTAAACAGAATTGCCTGTAAAGTTGCTTTTATTTCTCTATAGAAAACTAAATATTCTCCACATTTAAGTATTTTTGATAACTATAGAAGTTAATGGGTTTTTAAAGCAATAAATGTATTAAGTGAAACGCTCAAGAAGCTACAAGTTTTGAATTTATTTATTTGTACGTTAATTGTAGCATTTAATTTTATTAAATTTACGGGTAAATGTCTAATTCAAACAGTTAATGGTATGCAACAATAAGTTACTCCCATTAACTGCATTTTAAAGTTTTATTTCTAAAATTTAATAATATAAATGCTATTTTAAAAAAATAATAAGTTGACTCTTGTTATTTTAACTGAAACAAACATAGTAAGTAATTTTAGAAACAAATTATTAAAAAGAAAGAATACCACTCAATTAAAAAAATGAAATGGCTAAAACCTCACAAAACTATACAAAGCATTTATATAGCATTTTAAATATATATATATATATATATATAATTGCAAATAGAAAAATAAATAAGAATTATAAATAAATTTCATTTCTTTTACTTATATTTATATTCATATTTACTCGAATTGCATGCAAAACTTATTTTAGTAGAGTACATGAATATATACATTAAAAACATTCAACAAATATCATACCCCTCAACTTTTCATTATCAAATATTAATCTATACTATTTAGACAAAAATGTGAAAGATTTATATAGGTAGCACTCTTACAAATCAAACATTAATTTATGAAATTCTTATCATTTTCTATAATTATTTTCATAGAATATAATCTATTTAAATAAAATCCCAAATTATATATATATATGAATAATTATTTTATAATTATAACAGACATTCAAATACAATCTAAAAAAGAAAAATAAATAAATAAATAATAAAAAATTCGAAAAAGAAAAAATTAGCTCAAAATCGTTTAAGGAAAATTTCCAAACTTAAGTGAAAATATAGTTGAAATTGGGGTTAAAAAAATCTTTGTTAAAGAAAAAATATAACGAAAAAGAAAATTGATTTTGGGTTCGTGTAACACTCAATTTCCAGTATTTCAAATTTGATATTAAATACAATAACTACAAATTATATGACCTATGTATTATAATATTCTTTACAAGTTACATAATAAAGTTTTCATAAATATAAATATAAGTGTATTTCAAATTTGAAGAAAATGTGTAATATATAAAAGAAATTATACATATGCAACCCACTTCTATCTATGTCACTTCTGGACTATTTTATTATTGAGAACCCTTATATATACTATTCTCTACTCATGTATAATATATGATCATTATAGGTGGATAAATCATAACACATACAATAAAAAAGGGTAAGCTAGAGTTATTAAAATTATACTAACAGTTCTACATTATGGACCATAATAAAATATTATACATATATTTGTTTTCATACATCAAATTTATAGTACAAATCAAGAAAATACTACAACTATAAGGACCCTCGTGGTGTTTCCATATTCATCATACATTAGACACAACATCCTAAAGATTTTGCTTATTGATTAAAATCTGAGACCTTGCTACCAATTATACTCACTCTTGCCTTTCAAAAGTCCTCGTCATCCCATGGCCACATGCTCACCATCCCATGGTCACATCTCATACAAAAAGTATAACAAGGTAAATCACTCATGTGTAGAATTAGCCAGAAATGATTTTAATACTTAACTAGACAGCATGTCAGGAAGATACTAGGACTGTTTAGGGATATCGAGAGTGGTGAAGAATACTACACAACCAGGAATATGTGATACTTAGTCAGTGTAATAGGTGTTATTAGGATAGATTAGGGAAACCATGAGTGACTTTAATACTCAACTAGATAGTGTATCAGGAAGATATCAGGATTGTCTAGGAATACCAAGAGTGGTGAAGAATACTGCATAACTAGGAGTGCATGAAACTTTGTTCTAGGTGGTGTATGTGAAAACCATGAGTGGTACAAATACTCAAGTGTAACCTTATTGAAAATATAGTGAAACCTTCTAAAAGGTTTTTAAAGGAGAACTGGACATAGCTTAGTTGAATGAACCAATATAAAGGTACATATTGTCTTAGCTTTACAAACGTCCTACTTATAAATGCTACAATTGGTCACACAAGTCAACTTTTGTCAAATGCTCCTATTGTCAAACACCATGGTCTTCGAGAGCTATCAATCGCAAGCAATGGAGTAGATTTGCGAAGTGCCTGAAAAGCCTTGAGCTCTGAACGCTTTGCTTTAAACAGTATATTACAAATCAAACGTCTAACAACTTGCATAAATCGTTTAGCAACCACCAAAGTTGTCAAGCATCACATGCAAAAAGTTTTCAAAAAAACATTATTCAACCTCTCTTCTAGTATTTTTCCACATTATCAAGAACTAGTTCACAATGTAAATCCCAAAAATCACGACTTAAATACTAGATTTACAACTTTAAAACCCCAAATTAACCTATTCACACAGTTTTTCTAAATTCAACCAAATCAACAAATGAAATTACACCAATTCAACAATCAATCTACATAGTACCAACCATCAATCAAGAGAGTAGAAATTAACATGCAAAAATTATTATACATTAGCTCCCTTTACCTTTGTAAAATTCTCCTCTTTCTCACAAGTACTCCTTAGAGTTCTATCTCTTACAAGATGACCTAACTATAACAATACAGCTCCAAATTAGAATCTAAACACATATTCACGATCATAGAGCAACATAGATTCACTTTGAGCATAGTTGAGCCATATGCATTTAGAAATTCCTTAAAAATTGAAAATTAATGTAACAATGCTTTAAATAAATAAATAAAAACTAATAATTAATCAAAATAATTTAAACCAAAATTGATTAATATTACTAGTGTTTCAGTTATGGGGCTGAGTCACCAAACTCCCTCACAATTTCGCCTTCTTGTCGTCCGGTCTTGCTCCAAGCTCTGTTGTCTTGCTCTTCCGTCCGGGAGGGAACCTGTCAAAGATCCTCCGATGCCAAAGTCAGTATACGAACTGGTAATTCAATATAACAGTAATAAACATGCAGTAAATGCAACCTATCTACCACTTACCTTTGACCTGTATTTATAGTTTTCGTCATGGGTTTGAGATTAGTGAAAAGTTAATCACGGCCCAATTCTAGCTCAATGGATCTAATCACTATTTACCTTAATCATGGTTTTAATGACCCAGTTCACCTACCGGCCGATCTTGTACAACAGTCCCGTTAAATCGATTCAGCGCTGCTCCCTTTGGACCGCTCGGCCCGTACGGTACATGGTTATTACTCACACGAGTGAAAGGATGAATGATCGAGTAGAACAGTACGCAGTGAGTGTTTATGCAAGTTGTCTAGCAATGCTATGAGAGGACCAAACTCGAAGGAAAAAGTAATTTGAGTGTCGTGAGTGAGAGACAGATAGCGCAGTAAAAAAGATTGAAGAAACGCCGACGATTAGGTTGATGTCGGCACTGCTCTATGGACCGCCCGGTCCGTATAGTACAACTAGTTTAGATAAAAAGACTTATTCAAAGAAAAAAATTAAAATAAAATAAAAATAAAAATAAAAAATTAATTATTTTAAAAAGATATAGAATAATAATTAGGTAATAATATATTTTTAATTTAAAAAACCAAAATTTTATATTATAATTGTGTCATTTACATTCATCCACGAATTAATTATTTCAAAACTTATCAATTACTAACAAACATGATTAACATAAGAATTAGAAATTAACATATAAAGTTCATTAAGCTATGATCTTAGAATGAATGATTACATTTAAAATATGTCCATTTTAAAGTTTAAAATATTTGTCACCATTTCTCAAATTGTTTAAAACTATCTTCATATTTAATGTGTAATTACTGGATCAAAAGAACAAATTTACTTTCATGTGAAAAGGGAATCATTTTAAAATTGTGCGTGGAAGTAAATGAGCATGTTACTGAAAGTACAGGATAAAGTTTTGATTTTACAAACGTGTTTATTTATTATAGCATACTGGAAGTTCTGTATCTATTGGCGTTGGCATTGGTGTCTCGCGTTTTGCAGCTTCTCCGTTTTCAACAAACACT